>NC_054824.1:3718983-4020858 GCF_018345385.1 Vulpes lagopus
ACTTTTCAGATGGATATCAATTGATTGCTAAATTTGCTAAAGAGGTGCCTAACTACAGTGCTACCAATGGATTTCTCATGGTACCTTTACTGCACTGGCATTTACTTTGAGATTGGAAACTAAAATGGTTTTCTGATTCCCTTCTTTTCCACTATAGTTAAATCTGCAGTGATTTAAATGTAAATCCCGTGGTCCTAAGCAAAATTGAGCAAAGTAAAATAAAACAAAATTCACAATTGCGTATTGAGCCTCCTATTTGCCCAAAGCACTATGAGTGACTCAGAGCCATGTAAGACAAGACCTCTGTCCCCAAGGAAATTCCTCTTGGGGCTATTGTTCTTGGAAATGCTCTTCCTAGAGACTATGCAAGGGTCTTTCCTCTCTGGAGATCTCAAGCTTATGGGAGGCAGCTGGTGCAGTGACAACACTTAATGAAGGGAGTACTATTCTCTACTCTGCTATCTTCGCCTGGAAAACAGGGAAGCACATCAATTAGAAATGGAATGTTTTTTTCTTAAATCTCTCCTCCCCACCCTCTCACCCTCACCCAAGAAGAGAAGTAGCTGACCTGCTTCAGGGAATTGGGAGCCTCTTCTGCTTAAGCCTAGCCTGTCTTTTCCTGTCAGCAGGGTGTTTGCTTCTCTGCTCCAGGCATGCCTTCCAGGGACAGATCTCACTCTGTTCAGCTGCCTGGGTCCTTGCATATAAAGCAGGAATTCTGGATCAAATTCTTCCTCAGGTGAATAAATTCGAATTCTAGGTGGAGTGGGTAATAGGATGGGGACAAGAGCAACAAATGTCAGATTGTTTCCCCGTATCTAAAACAGATTCTTCAGTTTAGTCTTATCAGAATTAAAGGCAATACATTTATTTGGTTACCACATTTAAATTTAAGTTTTTGAAAATAAATAAATAAATAAATTTAAGTTTTTGGTTGGGATTTTAGAGAGTAAAGATATGTAATATTTATTTTTTTTCTCAACACTCATGCAATTAAACATCCATTATCAAAAACTTAAAGTTCTTTATATACCCTACAACTCCTAACAAAGTTCCTATTAATAGATCAGTTGATTAATTTGACTTTGCAATCAGAAATCCATGTTTATTTATTTATTTAATTGAATGGGAACAACATGATGGACATCGCTTCAATGGCCTTTGAATTTACTTATATACATCTGTGTAAGTACTCCAACTTTGGCCTTATCTTGAAAATTACATAAGTATGGGACCCATGTAGTATCATTGCTACCACTGTATCACATTAACTTTGCTGCTCAGAAGACAGAACAAATTTTAGTTGTTAATGTATTATTAACCAAATAATCCAGAAAAGCAATGTAGATTATTCGTAGATCAACAAATTAGAGGGTGTTCAAAAACAAAAGAGAGGGAAATGCCCAGAAGGATAAAGCAATAGAAATGTCTCCAAAGCTAAAATTGGGAACCAGTAATTTGTAACATTCATCTGATACCTTAACAAGACTTACTTTCGCTGGCACTTGTTTTTAATGGCACTTAAAGGTCTTTATCAAATCATATAATATAATAAAATTTGTTTGGAGTGTGTTCTGACCTCTTTCCCTATATGTGTGCTCCTCCTCCCCTTGCATTCAGCTACCCCATGTCCCGTTTAGCACCTGATAGTTCCACTTTCTTGGGTATGATTCACATATGACTTCCATTCTCAGGACTTCCCTGGAAAACCAATTCAGAATTACCCATCTATCCTCCGTGGGACTTTGTTGGATTTCATATTTCAGGATTGTTGTTCTTTCCTTTCCTGTCTGAATTCCCTGATACTTTACTAGTTTTTCCTCAGAATATTTCTCAGTTTTACTTTCACATTATTCTTCATCCCAGTGTCTAATTTTGGGAACCTCAACCTAAAATACTGGGCTATGTAAATAGAAAGCATATAACATAAGAATAGCTTTTAATGTCTCATTTTTGCCTAGGTTTGAGACTTTAGTACTTTTAAGATCAGAATATTAAGGGTGGTTATTGACCACTTGACTGGTTATGTTTTCTTTTAAGATTTCCATTGAATCAGAAATGTCCTAAGTTTTCACTCTTATTTATAAAAAGGAGGATGGGAGTATTGAGTTAGGAATATCTGCCTTCTAGTTAAATTGTAACAGCAAATTTATCAGAAAATGATTATATTTTCCTGTGTCATTAGTTGTGGCAAGGCAACTTAGATAGGAAGAAATAGAGTTGAATGGTTAAAATAAATGGAAATCAATGCAAACATGAATGAACATAATAGAATTTTCAGGTGCAGTGCATCTTGAAAAATTTTTGAAAGGCTACTTAAGAAATGGTCATCCCTGGGCTTTTGCATCCGGTAATGGCAGCCTAGGTAATTCAGACCAAATCTGTTACTGAGAGAAACTAGAAAAACTGGATAAAACATTTTTAAAAAATCTGCTTGAGATTACCAAGCTGCTAACAAGGCAATGAAGACTTACAGGTTAAGATCTATAATGAGAAGAAGTCCCAGAGGGTCAAGGCCAGCATTGGGGGATGCTTTATCTCTGGGGACATCTGCCCATTCTGGATTAGATTAAAGCTTTAACAGCCTTCTGGGGTTAAGGCAACAGAAATAGGATTCCAGAATCACCAAGAAGTGAAGGCCCTAATAACTTTCCTAAGATTGGGGTTGAGATCCTAAAGGAATAAACTCTGGAATTAAGGCTAACCAAAAATAAACAGGCACCAGAAGAATTGAAATCTAGGTAATAAACTCAGTCCCTGAAATTGAATTAAATATTTCTAATGTCTCTACCTATCTGCACAAATCAAACATTTTTTTTCTCCTGGAAAAAGACATTATGAGAGGTATCAAATAAAATCTATTATTTTTATATACAACTTCTGGTAATTATTCAGAAATTACCTGACACAAAAGGAGACAAGACAATATAATTACAAACTTATGGAGAAAAATGTAATAGAAACAGACCCATAGGATACATAGGTAATAAACTTGTCTGATATAAATGTTAAAATACATATGCTTGGTATGGTCAAAAAATAAAAAGACAGAACAAGGAATTTTAAAAGGAAACTGGAAATATGAATAAAAAAACTAACAGAATTTGAGAATATAAAAATGTATAAACAATAATCAGGAATTAAATGGATGGGTTTGCTAGCTGATTAGATAAATGCAGGAAAGATTAGTGAATGGGAAGGCTTAAAAATGAACACCCAAAATGAAGCTCAGAGACAAGTAAAAAAAGGACAGAAGATAAAAGGAATTTCTAGACCGACATATGTGTAGTGAGAATCCCAGAAGGAGAGGAGAGAGAACTGGAGAGAAGTAATATTCATTGAGAAAATGGCAGAGAATTTCTAAAGCTAATCAAAGAAATTAAGCTATTGATTCAAAATCTAATGTTTTCATAGTAAAATTCCTTAAAATCCTCCATAAAGGACAAGTTATATTCAACATGTCAGTTAGCCTGACAGCTGGTTTCTCAATGAAAAATTTAAGTCAAAAGACCATGGCGTTATATTCTGAAAGTTACAGCAGCAAGAAAGAAAAAAAAAAAAAATCACTACTCAAGAACTCTCTATCTTGGGAGAATAACCTTCCAAAATGAAGCTGTAGCAATGGCATTTCAAAAAAACAAGCAAAATTCTGGAGAAAAAGAAAACACACACACACACACACAAAACACACCACAACCTACCCCAATATACTTTCATTAAATGTTATACTTAAAGCTGTTCTTCAGGGAAAGAAGAAAGAGAAAGAGAGGAAGAAAGAGAAAGAAAGAAAGAAGAAAGAAAGAAAGAAAGAAGAAAGAAAGAAAGAAAGAAAGAAAGAAAGAAAGAAAGAGAAAGAAAGAAAGAAAGAAAGAAAGAAAGAAAGAAAGAAAGAAAAGAAAGAAGAGAAAGAAAGAAAGAAAGAAAGAAAGAAAGAAAAGGAAAGAGAAAAGAAAGAAAAAGGAAAAGAAAAAGGAAAAGAAAAGAAAAGAAAAAAGAAAAAAATTAACGTCAGAAAGAAATGTGGAAATACATAAAAGAATAAAGAGCAAGTAAAAAGGTAAACACATGGGTAGACATAAATAAGAATTGGCTACACGGGTATATAACAATATTAATTACAGTGTTTTTAAGAGACAGAACAAGCTGACTCAGGAGCAGAATTTAGTTTGTAGAATGTTGATTAAAGACTTCCCTTGAGATTAACAACTGTGGGAAGGAAAGGGAAGATATATGGATTGGAAAGAGAGTGAGAAGTTAAACAAGGATCCAGTCTCAACAACAGTCTTGAAAGATCCTTTGGGAGCGTTAGATCTAGAATAGTTGGAATGGAACCAAGATAGCCAGGATTTTGTACCCTTACGTGGCCCAGTCATTTCCACGTGGATAGCCTTAGGGAGGAGGAGAATCATGATTGAGGAACCCGTCTTCATCACAGTCAATTCTTGAAATCGTTGACATATGAAGGTTATTTGTCAACAGCACACCCAAAGGCTGGGACAAATAAAAGTTCATTGAAAAAGAATCTGGACAGTACATTACAGCATCCACCACAGTCCACCCATTATGCTACTCTGACCCACTTCTTCACATACGTTCTGGAGCAGTTCCAGCAGATTCTGGTGGAGTCTCTTCTTGGGACTAAACATAAAAGAAGGATAGCGAGAAAAAATAGTTCTCACCAACACAGCATCTCAGGGCCAGGACTGATACTCGTATCACTCTTTCACTATCCATCCTAAAGTCTAGAGAGTCAGCCAGGATGTCCGCTGTGCTCAGTGGCTTACCTAGTGGCACGAACTTAGACCCTTATCATTGACAGTTTTGTTCCCCCTTTCTGGGAACTGGAGTTTCTAAACCAGTAGAGCCCATATCTCTATATACAAATTCCCTTAAGTGGGTCATTCTTGCTTCTAATCCTTGGTTTCCATTCCAATGTATTTTTTTTTGTAAAGATTTTATTTATTTGTTTGACAGAGAGAGAGAGAGAGAGAGAGAGCACAAGCAGGGGGAATAGCAGGCAGAGGGAGAGGGAGAAGCAGGCTCCTTACTGAGCAGGGAGCTTGACATGGGGCTCCATCCCAGGACCTTGGGATCATGACCTGAGCAGAAGGCAGATGCTTAACCATCTGTGCCACCCAGGTGCCACTATTTTTTTTTTTTTTAGCACAGTAGCATAATGAAACTGCATCTTAGCAGGAGGAAGGGAGACGTACTGGACCCTATCCTTAGTTTTGATGGATGAGAGATCTCCAAATTCTCATGAGAAAGATCATGCTGTGCGTCAGTAGTGAGGGCCTCAAATAAAGAAGACTAAAAGCGGTAAGACATCAGAGATATCGCATCTCCCTGTTGTTTCCCTGACTCTCCGCCACTGGGGATGCGTTGCCTCTTGCCCGAAGGTAGCCTTCTGGTGTGAACCTCTTCTAGGGCTACGTCAGCTGCATAGAGCCACACACACCAGGTCAAACTCCTTTCTTGGGCAGCTCTCACCCAACAACTGATGCAGGAGAGTAAAGATCTAGCCACCTTGTGGCATCTCTAAAACCTGATTTCAACGCCAAAGCTTCTTACGAAACAAACTATTCATGTAGTAACCATATGTGTAGCCTTAATTCCAAATGGTTCTCTTTCCTAGAACATGACTTCAATGACTTCAGGGACATGATTTGGAGCTTCTGAAGAACTTTTTTTACCTTTTTTTTTTTTTTTTTTACAAGGCAGGTGCCCTAGCAACAAACTCCCTCAATTTATTTTTGTTTGACTAAGAAAGTCTTTATTGCTTTCTTACTTTTGAGAAATCATTTCACTGTCTGCAGGATTCGGGGGTAGTAGATTTTTCTTTTCTTTCAAGATTTTATATATTTCTCTCTACTCCTTGCTTGCATGATTTCTGAAGACACGTTCCTTTATAGGTAAGGCTCGCTTTTTTCTCTATCTTCTTTCAAGATTTTCTCTTTTCTTTGACTTTCTGAAGATATGAATAGGCACAGATTTTTTTTTTTTGGATTTATTTTGCTTGGTGTTCTCTGAGATCTGAATCTGTGGTGTGATAAATAAATAGATAATATTCAAATGGGGGAATAAGACATATATTCCTTTTATAACTGAAAAGAAACGAGCCCCTTTATTTTACCACATATTATGCCTCTGCTTCTATATGCAGACTCTCAAAATTCACATTAAAAAGTCAGTAAGAGACATTTAAAAAATATGTTTTTTTTTTTTATTTGAGAGAGAGAGAGATTGGTAGAAGAAGAGGAAGAAGCAGGTTCCCCACTGAGCAGGGAACCAGACTTTAACCCAGGACCCTGGGGTCATCACCTGAGCTAAAGGCAGCCACTTAACCCACCTAGCCACCCGGGAAGTCCAGAAAGAAACATTTTAAAGAAAACTCCATAGATCTTTCATGATAGTTATTTTATGTATTCCCCTTTTTTGCTAACTGTTGAAATTTGTTGTTTTCCCCTTCCTTTCTTTCCTTCCCCTCTTTCTCTCTTTGTAAGAAGATGCAAATAAGACTGGGTAACAAGTTTTGCCCTTTCTATACTAGTTGCCATAATTTTTAGTCAAAAATCTTCATTAAAATTTATGCTACTGAGAATACTATGTGCAGAATTCTCAATAGCAACAAGATGAATGATTTTAGTCTACTGAGGTCGTCAACTACAGCCTTTCTAAATAGTTCACATTCTGACTAAGGAAACTTAACACTGCTCTTCATGAATATAATTTAATGGACACTACAGGAAAATAAAATTCTATTCTTAACTCAGCACAGCAGACAAGATTTCCTTTTCAGCGTCCACTTATTAGACAATCAATTTCTCTTTACACTCCAGGAAGCAGCATGGAAAGGACCTGATAATTTCAATCAAACCTAGAGAGCAATGAGATGATCACTTCCCACGGGGCTGTAAGTGTTCACAGCCCCCTGCTGCATTTAATGTAGATCCAGGACCCTGCTGGGAGGATGCCCTTTTTGTTTCCATATTAGTTTTTATTTTATTTTTTGCATATTAGTTTTTAGATCAATGATCTGCGGTCTCTAGTATTATGAGCAAAATGAAATATTCATCTACAAGTGCAGGTCTTATAAAATTCATGCAAATATTCAGGGGGAAATATATATATACATATTAAATATATATTTATATAATGCTCTTCTAATATATATATATATTAAATATATATATTTATATAATGTAATTGTCTGCTAACCTGATTTTGAACAGCTCCAGTGATGGAGGAAAGTTCTCCAAGCTGCACATCCCATGTGGACAGATTTTACAATGTTGAATCTAGATTATTTCATTCTAGCTTTCATTTATTACCCTTCTTTTGTCTATTTTTCCTCCCAATATTTTATATGGCAGCTTTTAGGAAATGAAATTTGTCATATCCAACCATCATTAGCACAAGGCGTTTCTTTCTCAAGGCAAGAATTCCCAGTGATCTTAATGGAGTCTCATACTACATGGTTTGCTTTATCCCGTCCTGTTTCCTCCAGAGGTGTGGCACTCAGTATTAGACTCAGGAATCCATGAGATCAGTGTATAAATTTTAGATCAATACCCGATGCCCTGCCCCTTGTTTATATTTGAAATCTACTCCAGGACTGATCACTCTCTTGGCTAAATAATATCCCCAGTGACAGAGAGTCAGGAAAATTATAACAGGGAGATGAGATGCTCTCTGATGCCTTACCTCTCTCAATCTTCTTTATTTGAGATCCTCATTAATTACTCAAAGCATGATCTTTCTCATGAGAATCTGGATCTTTCTCATCCATCAAAACCTCCTTTTCTGTACCCTATCCCAGCAGGAACCTGATCTTCTCTTCAGAAACTGTATCGGTGCTGAGTTAATTCGAAAAATTTAGTTTCAAACTTAGCTGGCAATGTTTTTCTATCAACATCAACCACAGAGTTGTGCACAGATCCAGCACTTGCATAAATTGCTAAAAATAAATGTCTTAACCCGTCTAAAATGCAATGTACTCAGAAAGCTTAAAGGATGGCTAAAGAGGCCATATTCCATATTTAGAAACACCCAGGTCTAAGCTTCCTTTGTTTAGGAATAGTATATAGAAAGGACGAATCTTTTCTAAACTAGTGCTACTCAAAGTGTCGCCCCTGGATCAATGTATCAGCACCATCTAGGGAGCAATAGAAACGAAGACTCGATGTGTTACCAGACCCACTGAATCAGAATATCAAAGGATAGAGTCCAGAATGCTCACCTTTCCTTGGAGTTCTGACTTCCTGATGATATGGCATCAAACGTGGCACCTTAAGAAAACTATATGATCTCCAGTACTAGGTGTCTGTAGTACTCAAGATTTTCAATTACCTGATTTGTTGTTAGTCTTACCTCCAGCTTTCTCCTGAAGAATCTTTCCTAGATCCCTGCTCTTGGACACACTACCGTTTATCATTACCTGACTTGGCATGCCAGTGGTATCTATCTTCATCTGTTAGAATTATATTCAGTTTTCAAAATAAAACACAAAGCCCCCACCTCCTTGTCACTTTTCTGACATGCTTAGAAACCACATTTTGGGGGTGGGGGTAGGGAAGAAACCCTCCTTTTTTTCAAGACCCTCCTATTACATGGTTCACAACTCTCTTGTACTCATTGCCACATTTTTCCATGCATAATAATGAAGTGTTCTAGAAAATGGAGACTGAAACTAAAATGTATAGGCTAATACTGCTAATAATTAATTAGAGAGTATGATCATAAAGAAGCAGAAGTAAAGGGAGAATAGAGGAAGCCATGGAGGGACAAAAGAAATTAGGTTCAAGAGGATGAATTCTTGACATGGATACTGCTTAGTATCGAGTACAAATAATTGGTTATTTTTGAAAACCATCCTCATGGGATCCATATGAGCACCTGCATCTCAGGACAACCTGTCCAGAGTGAAGAAGGGAGAAATGATTATCCACCAGCTTTTGTCTTCATTGGTAAAACTTTGTCTCCTGGTAGGTTAGCTTCCCCTCTCTTCCTAATTGTATTTGAGCTCTTCTCCCTGCAGCTTCAGCCTCAGCGTGCACAGGAAAGCTCTGGAATATGGGGTAAGAGAAGAGCAGTGAGGACAGGGAACAAAGCAACTGTCAAGTTCTGTTCACATGAGGTTGGTCTGAGCCTATTCAGAGCTGGCCGACCCAGTGGCAGCTGGGAACAGAGGCAAACTCAGTCCCTAGAAAGAGGTGATACGCAAGGGCCTAAAATGATTCTTAATGATGTATAATGCAAGTTACGTGTGTATGTGGTTTATCTGCCTGTAAAAACTCCTTGAAAATGGGACTTGGTGTTTTATATTTTCATAGCCTCTACTCTTATCTCAAACACCATAGTTTCTTCCTGAATGTGCTACAGAAGCGTAAGACTATCAGAGCTTAAAAATGATCGCCCGACAAATTTCATTGTAACTAACAAATTCTCCTCTTTCTACCAGAAATGTAGAGTTTGGAAAGTCCCTAAATGAGGCAGAATTCTTTGGCCGGATATTTTCACTGTGCATTTCAAGGACCTAGATTAGTACATTGGAACACAGTAAGATTCAATACATACCTTTTGGATGAATGAATTTGATCAAATCCTAAAGGAGGCCGCCAGAAGAGAAACATGTGGTCCTGAACACACTCCTACTCCAAAGGAGTCACTAGAATTGATCATCGGGAAAGATGCAATTCACATCTTGACTTTGTCAGTTTCCCCTGCTATAAAACAAGAATAATCATATAAAAAGTGGACTTCACTTGGATGCAAAATCAGAAGTTCCCAATTTACTTGTGTAGGACACTTGACCATATTGAATGCTGGTCTCCTCATATCCTTAAACTGTGAAATGGATTAAAGACTAGACTCTCTTTTCTGGGTTGTGATTGAGTTAACACGTGGACCTCAAAATAGCATTAGCCATGGACATATAGCTGGACGATTAAGTACCGAGAGAGTCAATGACAACAGCGAGATTTGTTAACAGCATAGGACATGTCTACTCTTCACCAATATCTAGTCACATGACCACACTTGACAGCAAGAAAGACTGGGAAATATAGTTTCAGGTGTGCCCAGAAGGAAAGGAAAACCTTTTATTGAATAATGAGTTAATTTTTGCCACCAGAATTAAGACAGTAGGTCTCACAACAACCCTCTTCCTATTAGTCAAGTTTGTGGGGATATATTTTTGCCCAGACATTCTATGCACTCCACATGATTCCAAATATAAAAGTATGTACATAGAGAGAAATAAGGAGAAATTTGGGTAAGTTTTCACTGAATAGCTCTATGTTTCAGAACATGCTGTCTTAAAGTGTGTGCCAGTCCTTTTCAGACTTGGAAAAAAAAAAAGAGGCTGCAAAAAGGAGTTGCAGTGATTCTAGGATCTACTATAAAACTTTTTGTATATATAAAAAGACTCCATATACACTCCAGCTCTCTTCATTGGGTGCTCAGCTGGGAGAGGACCATGGTGTCCTGCTGCTAGGGCGACCTGTCTGGTTTCACAAAAGATGGGACAATCGATCAATTCCTGCTATACTGGCTTTGGTGCATCTCCAGTGAATGCTCTGACATATTTATAGTATTTGATTTTTTAAAGTATATTCTTAATAATAATTATAACAAATGTTCCCACTTAGTACATCAACTGGTAGTGTGACCTAGGTTTAGTGACAAAATAGCAAATTAATTCATATTCCATGTGATTAAAGAACATGAGGTAAGAAATCCAGGACTGAAGTGAAGTTGAGCTTTTCTACATAATTGTAGCAAATTAAAGAAAATCATATCTCATTTTGTCTTAGATGAAATGATTCAAAATGATTATTTTTCTGGAATCCAATACATAGACTCAAAATAATTATATTAATGCTTAATGTAATTGTTTTACATTTGAAATATTTGTAAATACTTTTAGAGGCATTTCTAAATTGATGAGTGTTATGTAGAGAAGGAATGAAAGCTGATTATTTCTGCACCTTACTAATAAAATGCTAGTTCAGTTAATAATTGAGATTTTTGTTTTGAGGTTTACATTCCCTCAAACATTCTTCCAAAGCTTTGAAATTCCTATGTTATGAATGGTGTGTAGGCTGGGTCTTAAAGTGTTTATCCCTTTTCTTAAGTTAGGTCCTTTTCTTTTTCTATACATCTCTTTAAAACTTGCCTTTGGAATTCCTACTTATTCAGTTCACAGATGATTTTTGTGATACATAGCTCAGTAGCACAAATATTCTGAGGCATGGCTCACATAGGTGCATTTTTTTTTAAGATTTTATTTATTTATTCATGAGAGACACAGAGAGAGAGGTAGAGACACAGGCGGAGGGAGAAGCAGGCTCCCTGTGGGGAGCCCAATGTAGGACTCGATCCCAGGACCCCAGGATCACACCCTGGGCCGAAGGCAGACGCTCAACCACTGAGTCACCCAGGAATCCCAACATGGGTGCATATTTTAAATTCTACTTACGTGTTCTTTTCAGATGCCATGTTTTCTTTTAGAAATAGGACAATTCTATATAAACATTTCAATAACAGAATATAGTTTTAAGAACACTCATCTTATACTTGTGGGGATTTCTTTGCTCTCCTCTTCCATAGTTTCTTCCCCCCCATAACATTCATCTTTCTTCCACTTCCCACCCAAATCAATGCCATCAGATATATTAAAAAAAAAAAAAAGAAATATATGGCTAGATTTGTCTAGAGAAGGAGAGAGGCCCCTGCTCTTCTCCAAAGGGCAGACACTAACTCTACTCATCTTCATTGTTAGGCCACCAGCAGTTTCATTACGTTTAGGGCCAAGCACACAGCCATGGTGATGGGGAGCATTTAACATATAGAAACTTTAAAATAATGTAAAAAAAAAAAGCCAATTATTCTACTTTCAATTCTCTTCTCATTCGCTTCAGGTATTTAGTATCATGCTTCTTATTATGTTAACTTCTATAGGACCTGTTGCATAATTGACACTCAGGATATGGCTGTGTCATAGAGTTTTCTTTTAAAAGGAGGTATTTAATACACGTATACTGAACAATTATTGACTTGAACAGTTGCTAAAAAGAGTACATTTTTCCACGATTATTTTAATTCCCATAAACCCTTGGATTGCATTTTTTTCTAAAAATTTATTCTGCAAAGAACAGTATTATTTTAAGATATATATTCCTATAATATTTGCATGATAATAAGCTTATTTGACAGCTCAATTTACACTGATTTGTTAAAAAGTATTTAAAGACCTTTCCCTCTGTTTAATAGCCATTTAAGAATGTCACAAAAGGTGGGATAGTGGGAACACTTCTTCCATATTAAAGCATTGTTTTAGGCCACATAAGGAGATGCATTCTTTTCAGCCTAAAATATTTTCACTTTAGAAAAAGCATCTCTAATATGAAGAAATCATCCTTTCAGCACTGCCTCTAGCTTCCATTCCCCACAGCATCAAGTACAGATTCTGTTGGTATTTCCCTATAGCTTTTTATGTGATTGCCAGGAGCAAGATAAAAATGTATCTTGCAAAGCATGTTTTATTCCAGGTGCTGGGAAAAAAAGTGAATGCAGTCATTCTCACTACAAATATTTTTAAATGATTTTGGAATAAAAAAAAGCCACTAACATCTCTAAAATATGCACATATAAAAGAGTATCAGATACTTAGTTCCCTAGCTAGAGATCATCACTGGAGGAAAGTAGGTTTAATTTAAAATAAATTACTTTCATTCATTTAATATTCACAAATGTTAATAAAACTAGTTTTGAAACCGAGGCACCATGTTAACATAGGAATTACAAAATTTAAAGACTGAGTTCTGTTTTCAAGAGGACAAAGGTATAGTGGGAAAGGGGGGCATGTAAGAAAAAAATATATATAACCCAACATCTGGAAGAGCAGAGAGAGGTCCAAAGTATATGGAGAAAGCACAGTGGATAAGCACAGGAACCTCTTTCAGGTCGAAGTTCTAAAGAGGAACAGGGGATCCTAACTTCCAGGAGGCCTCCAGGTGGACAAGTCCATGCAGAGCCGAGAAAAAATATTGCAGGCAAATGAAATAGCAAGTGTAATGGTAGGAAAAAGCAAAGTATAGATAAACAACTGAAATGAGCACAACCTGACTGAAGTTAAAAAGTATAACAATGGGAGGCTGTGGTGGTGGGTATGAAATGAGGCTGGAAAGGATGGGAATGGCACCAGGTCATGGAGGTATTGCATTTCAAAGGATTGATCCCATAGGTGGTGAGTAGTTCTTGAGGAACTGTGAATATAGAAATAACATCATCAGTTTGTGTACATATGTGTGTATTTTAGAAATATCACCTTAGAGGCAGTACAGAGGCCGGGTTGGCGGTGTGTGGGGGCGACAAGACAATGTGCAGGGTGAGTCACACTGAAGATATCCTAGTTATCCAGGAGTCAGACATGAGAGATGTTTAGAAGATTGAATCGAAAGGGCTTGTGATTACTTATGAAGGCAGAAAAGAAAGGGGAGAAATGAAATGACTCTTAGTTTATTTGTTGGGCAACTGGATACGTGGTGGCACTATTACAGAATGCAGATCTAGAAGCATTTTGGGGGGGTATGCATGTATGCACACAGTTTGGAGGATGTGGGAATAACACATGCCATACTACTAAAATGTGGTTCAGGGACACCTGGGTGGCTCAGCGGTTCAGCTTCTGCATTTGGCTCTTGGCTTGATCCTTGGGTCCTGGGATCGAGTCCCATAGCGGGCTCCCCACAGGGAGCCTGCTTCTCCCTCTGCCTGTGTGTCTGCCTCTCTCTCTGTATCTCTCATGAATAAATGAAATCTTTAAAAAATAAATAAGTAAATAAATAAAATGTGGTTCACTGGGTTTCATGATTTCTATTTCCTTTTAGTTTTCTACAGCATATATGATTCTGATAGATTGAGAGCTCCAAGTTATATACATCCCATCCCAAGAGGCATTCCCTCATTATTTCATCCTGTATCTGTGATAACCTATGTATGATAAAGTTATTTTTTCCAATCCTGCACGTCACTCTGTTGTTTCACCGAATTCTTTATCAGTCATTTCATTCCTGCCTAGTCTCATCTCTAAACTCTCTCAAAGAATTAGATTCAAATTCCTCTCTTCCAGATTTCTTCGGATTCTCCTTTCTTAATGATTCAATATTAATTAAGGGAATAGAAATCTCTTTTGACCTCTGATATTCAAACTTTCAGCTATGCATAACATTAACAGACCTCTTTTCTTAATCTAAACATGTAGAGGCTTCCTCCCAACATTTTCCCCTTACCTACCCTTTTTGTTATGTGTCTCTTTCGGAAATATGTGCCTTTTCTCTCTGCTCTTCTATCTCTTTAACCCACAGGAATATGCACAAACTTTTAATTTCAAATTTAGTCAGGGCTCAGTCTGATTTTTGTTCAAACATTTATCCCATATGGTATAATATTTAATACCTCAGACCCAGGTTTTCTGCTGCATTTTAAAAGGATAACTCCTACTCATCGGGTGTTACGTCAATTAAAGGAAACACAACATATGTAAAGCACTTAGTATAGAGCCTAACAAATGGTAATCATGTCATTTATGATGGTTTTGTTACAATTACTGTCACAAATATTACTGTACATTTCAAGTCAACTATATAGGGAAACTTAAATTTACAGTTTTAGATATAGTTTAAACTGGCATCCTTAAGAAAGAACACTTTTCATTTCCATTTGGAGATTAACATTGGTTTGGGTTTGCTCAAAATGAGTGACATATTATACTTCTCCAAGTAGTGAAAACACTTGTAAAAACAAAACTGTAACAGGTTAATTTGAACCAGTTTTCCAATTCCCATGAGTACGTTTATTATGTTTTTATTTCTCATAATCATATGGTCATAGAAAGAACAATTTGAGTGTTAACCAAATTAATGATACTCATAAAAATTGTTAATTTGATGATGCGCTGATTTTATTATTAATGGCTTTTAATAAAGTACTCCCCAATGGATAATAACTCATAGCCCATAATTTTGTAAAAATAATTATTTGAAATCATGTGGTACCCTCTAATTCAACAAAATAGTTTTGTGGAATTCATGTTTCATATATGTTTGGAGGTACAACAAAGAAACTGTTGATTCATTGCCTACAGCCAATCATATTAATAAATGTCAAAGAGAAATTGAAACTACTTGTCTCATATTTTCATTCTATTTCCTATATGAAGAAGAGTTGTCTTCATATTAAAAAGTGGAGCATTAAGCATTAATAAAAAGGAATGGAAGTTCTTAACGATAAGGATATTAAAAGAGAACAAGCTGTTGGATTACAACGTAGTCTCTGACGAGGTCAAATGGTGTAAGGGTGAATTACCAAAGTCTCAGGGAAATTCACAGGTGAGATAGAGATTCTTAGGAGTGGTCCAGCAAAGGAAACTACAGGACAAGAAAATCACTATAAATCTTAACAAGTAATTACAATAAGAATTTTTCTCTGTGAAATTGAAATAAACATTGATACATTCTACAATGTTGCATTCAGAGAATGGTTGTTGAGTCCTTGAAAGGAAAACCTTTATTTTCACCAAGGGCAAGTTATGCTTACTAGTGTGTATGTGTTTGTTTTTTAATAAGATAAAAAGCTGGTCATTCAGGGAAATTCTGTGAAACTGTGCGTTTCACATTATCATTAAATTTTAGCATGTAATTTAAGAACTATAACTACAGCTTTTGGATACTATAAAATATTATATTCCTAATAATGCAGTTTAAAACATTAATATAGATTGAAGTTGTAATAATAGTCAGTGTTAATAAGTCAGTTTAGCAAATGGAGGATGTAACTTCAATTCTGCTTCATTCAAGAGTTTATTTTTTTAAATTTTTATGAAAGTAATATGCAAATATTTTAAAGTCTCACAGTACAAAGTAGTAATTTATGCTTAAAAGCCACGGTCCCAGGCAGCCCTGGTCCTCAGTGATTTAGCACCTCCTTCAGCCCAGGATGTAATCCTGGAGGCCCAGGATCGAGTCCCACATCAGGCTCCCTGTATGGAGCCTGCTTCTTCCTCTGCCTGTGTCTCTGCCTCTCTCCCTCACTGTGTCTCTCATGAATAAATAAATAAAATCTTAAAAAAAGCCACAGTCCCTGCTTTCTCTTTTCTCACCCCAGTTACACCCACAGAAGCAATCCTTAGTGATTTCTATGTTTAGATAAACTTATGTTAATATTACTATTTCTTGATTTATCAAGAGTAGGCATTATTTATTGCTTGTTATACCATCACTTTGAAAATTTAGATGATTTAAAAATCTCCTTCATTCTCACATCTTCTCAGTAAAATTATAGCACTACTTTTCTGTATATATTTTCAAAGAATTTACTTTAAACCAGGGATTGACATACTGGTCTGTAGATCAAATCCAACTTGCCACCTCTTAAAAGAATCAATTACTTATTTCAAATTTGTATTTAAATTCTAGGTAGTTAACATATAGTACAATATTGGTTTCAGGTATAGAATTTAGTGATTCATTACTAACTTATAACACCCAGTGCTCATCACGGCAAGTACCTTTCTTAATACCTATCACCTATTTAACCCTTCCCCTCTGGAAACCCTCAGTTTGTTCTCTATCATTGAAAATCTCAACCCTTTTTTTGGTTAATAAAATTTCATTGGAACACAGCCATATTCGTCTGTTTATGGTTGTCTGTGGTTGCTTTCATAACACAATACCCAATGAATAGTTAGTTGCAAGAGAGACCATATGACCTACAGTCTATTTACTATGCCCCCTAAAGAAAACAAAATTTCCCAGCCATAGTTTAAACTTCTCATTTGTTTGTTTCTCATAGACGGTATGAACAGAACTGCTTTACTGTTAGGGCAGTACATCAACAGCCATAATCATTCCTTTACCTCTCATCCCTCTTCAACCCTCCAACTTGTATGAGCTATATTTTGACATTTACATTTCCAAGGTGATGATATCTAAATTTGATTCTGCCATTTTGGCAAAGCTTCCATTTTATCAGTGAATTGAGCCTAAGAATTGAAAATCAATGAAGTTTTCACATTACTATGATCATGTGTATACTGCTCCATGCATATCTCAGTAGTTTAATTAGGTTTCTACTCTGCCACTCAAGAAAGCATGACCAAATGGATTCTTTCTTACCACACCCCAACACCTGGTCAAATATGTCATTTATTTTAAATTTAGCCCATGAGTGCAGTGGGTAGAATTCTATAATGGCCCCCCACATCCTCACATCTTGGGGTATAGACCCTACATAATCCCCACGGTGTGAATATAATGGATTCTAGGCCTGTGAATAATGTTATATGGACTTGATTTTGAGAATGGGAAATTACTTGTGTAAACCTAACTTTTTCACATGAGGCCTTTAAATATGCATACTAATTTCAGATACAGAGGAAGCAGAACAAAAAGTCAGATAGAGGCAATCCTGCTGACTTGGAAAAAAAAGTAAATAGCTACATTATGAAATGCTAATAGTGGGGGCAGGGAGGATACACTGTAGGAATTGACAGCAGTGCCCTGCTGACAGCTACCAAGACAACGGGGACCTCAGGCCGACAGGCCCAGGAAACAAATCCAGCCAAAGTCTTGAATGAGCTTAGCAGGGGATTCTTTCCCACATTCTCCAGATAAAAACTTCATCCTGCCAACACCTGACACTTTGATCTCAGCCCTATGAGGCCCTGGGCAGAGAACCCATTCACACTGTGCCAGACTTCTGATCTAACTGACTGGGAGATAATAAATGCTGAGCTAAGAAGTTGCTATTGTTTTAAGCAGCTGAATTTGTGATAATTTGTGAGGCAGCAATAGAAAATGAATACAACACCTATCAATGGGATTTTGAGAGTCGATCAATCCCCAAGGACAGTCAGGAATGTTTCTGAATCAATTTGAGGTAGTTTTACAACGTGCCTACACATACTGTGACACTCCTACCAAATGTGGAATTTAATTCTCTCTACTCATATATGACTGATGTTAGTAACTTACTTTTAATGATTAGGATGTATATAGAATAAGTGATGCTCTGTGACTCCCTAAGCTAGGTTAAAAAAAGTGATAAATGCCCCAAACTGGAAGCAATCAAGATGTTCTTCAGCAAGATAACGAATAGATAAATTGTTTCAGATCGGCACTACTGAATATTATTCAGCGATCAAAAGAAACATGCTATGACTCCATACAACAACATGGATAAATCTTAAACGCAAATTCCTAAGTGAAAGAAATCAGTCTTATAAGACTACATGCTGCATGATTGCATTATATGACATTCTGGAAAAAGAAAAACTATAGAGGTGGAAAACAGATCCATGGTTCCAGGATTTGGAGTTGGTGGAGGGGCAGGGTTGTGTGTGACTAGGTCTAGATACAGGACACAAGACTGTTTAGAGCTGAGAACCTCTTCTTGTGAGACTGTTTGACACTACTCATTTGTCAAATCCCATAGAACTTTACAGCATAAAGATTAAATATCAAATATATGCAAATGTTTAAACATTCAACCAGGAAAGCAAGGGATCTCACAATTGGAGGCAGACTGGGACAAAAGAATCTAAGGTAAATATGCAAGGTAACCTCATCGAAAAGGGTGGAGAAAAAGGAGTCTTGGCCTACCTTGGGAAATGACTGGATGATGTAAGACTAAAAACAAAAGAACTGCATGTAAGTGTTGTACACCATTTGGTAAAAGTGTTTCTCATGAGAGTAGAGGTTGGCAGTTCTGAAGGCACCGCACATGTATATTCAAGCAATAAGTAAATAGATGGGAGAAGGTAGGAGTCAAGATTCTCAGGAAGGAGGGAGTGGAAAGATAAGCAAGAGGGGGAGGCTGGAATGAGTCATGAGATACTTGACTACAACTAGAGATATCAATTTGCACTCAAGCTTAGCTGAGTATAAATACCGACGGATATAGGAACACATCGACATGTGTATAGTGTGCAGGTATTTGTATGTAAAATGTGTATTTATTTGTTCTGTCTGCTGAGAGGACCCAAAAGCAGTGAGCATCCCCAGAGCCCAAATTTTAGCTTCTAACTTCTTTCTTATGGTAGTAAACACGGCTCTTTTGAGAAATGGCTGCTTCTAGGGCTGGAGCGGAAAATATAAGATGAGCCAGAGTGTGTTGTAGTAATCGGAAGGAATGTGGAACCAAATGAAAGAACTCCTAATAGTCAAAGCTGAAACAATCTGAGCAACAAAATAAATAATGCAGAGTATTGAATTATAACCCAAAGTATAAAATAAATATTCATGAGTTCAGGCTGAGATGATTGAAAATTAAATGGGAGAGAAGAGACAAATCTTCCACATAGAAGAATTCCAAATAATTCATGTAGTTACTGTTCCCTAAAGGGGGTAGAGCGTAACTTCCCATCCTTCATGTGTGGGCTGTGCTTAGTGGCTTGGTTCCAAATAATATAGAAAGGAGGGAAATAAAATACCTTGACACAGTAGAGCGGCCAGACACACGGAACCTTAGCGAGGTGGAGGAGACCAACCTCACCAGTGACAGGTCAGGTCCCCTGGCTGTGTTGAACGGAGAATGGCACTTCATCTCAGTAATCTTCCCCCTCACACAAACATAATCCCAGTCCTACCATAAGAAAAACATCAGCTAAATTTAAAGGTCATAGCTGGCCAGTAATCCTCAAATGGCGTTAGGGAAAAATGAATGAAATCTGGAATAAGGTATAGAGTTTTGTTAATCATAATACATCAATATTATTTGATGAGTTATGACAAATGCAACAGATCGATGCAAGATGCTAACAATATGGGGCTCTCCTTACTCTCTTTGCAACTTTTAGGTAAATCTACAGTCTGGAATAAAACATTTATGGGGGAGGGGAAGTGATAGGGTTTCTGCCTCTCTTTCCCAGGATGTGCCCTGGGAACCTTGTGCTAACATGGAAATCCAACCATCCCGAAGCCACTGTGTTGGAAGGATTAGGTGGAGAGACTCTAGAGAGACAGAGAGATGGCCCAGGAGACCCAGCTGCGTTAGCCCAGATGTTTGTCTTCCTAGGCTTTCAGACATGTGAGTGGGTGACCTTTCCAATGAGTACAGTCCTGGTCTTGGAGCAGCTCCCCTAAGTAAGTAGAACAGAGGTGAGCTAAGCCCTACCCAGACTCCCGATTTGTGAGTAAATAAATGTTGCCGGTATTCAAAGCTCCTAAGCTGGGCGGTGGTTTACCATGTGCCATTAGATTCATGGAACATTCATATTTGCTAAAATTTTACAGCGATAGATCTAAAAGAGATTTTTAAAGTTGTTAATAATTTTGCTTAATATTTGTCAAGCTCTTCTTGCTTGAACACGTCTCCCTTAGCTCTGGAAATATGCTAGCATTTTTTTTTTAATAATTTCTCTCCAACCTTCCTCTGTGCTTTCTTCTCAGAACTCTAATTAGTTCAATAGTATTGTAAACGGATACTCTATAATTATCTTTTCTCTGCTGTTTCCCATGATTATGTGTTATTCATATATGTTCGAGGAATTTCTTTGACCTTCTCTTTTTCTGACTTTATCCTCCTCATCTTTTGTCAGAAGCATTTTAAACTTTGAACGGTTATGTCTTTTCCTGGGATCCTGACTTGGAGGGTTCATGATATTCTTTTATTTTATGAAAGATACATGTGTATATATTATATATACATACACAAAAGTCTTTCTAAGGTTAAATTACCTTTCCTTTCTTGCCTTACCTCTGCTTCCTTTCATATTTGAAAATGATGCAGTACAATGGTTGGCTTATACCACTCTGTTCGTAAATGGGTTTTATTGACAAGTAGCTTTTGCCAAATGGTAACCAGAACTGGGTGTCAGCCATTGCGCCTGGACTTCCCTAAAATGCCAAAACACACCCATTTCTACATTTCTCTCTGGGCGGATAAATTTACTTAGATAATGAATGTCTTTCATTTATTTTGTCATGTGCATTTGCTTGGGTAGTTACTGCCTGGCTTCTGGGGAAGGGATAGAGGAGGATGGCTGCATACACTGGAACTCAACCTTTCTCTTCCAGTCCCTCTTCTCCCTCCAACCCACTGAAGTGACTTGCCTTGTTGTTAGAGGCAGTTTTACCTCCTCCTTGGCTTGAGTCCTTTCCATCTCCCAGAGGGCTTAGAAAACTTGCTCTGCTGATATCCCAGTTTCTATTACATTTATGGCTGTAAGATTATATCACTACCATCCTATAATGTAGGACTATATATTTAACATCATTTTAATGAGTACCAAGGGTTAGGAGATAAAAGTATTTTCCCTTAAATTAGAAGTTGAAAACTTTATTAATGACCTATAAGAGGGTATTAGTGAGATACAATTCAAATGTTCATAGTGGGTAAATTAAAAGGGAGAGATGAAGAATAAAAAGCCAAATTCTAAAGGCTAAAATGGTTGCTAAGTATTGTCATTATTATTAATTATTATTTAAACCTCTACTACTGTTATCACTATTACTGTTCCAGGTGCTCTAAGATTTACATACGTATTTGTTTCATAAAACAATCTAAGTGCTTCTCACCATATCTTCTGCTGGCATTCTAGTCTAGGTCACCATCATTTCTCACTTGGATTATTGCAAATGCCTAGTCAGTGCTTCCATGCTTTTTCCATATTCCAGTTACCACAGGGTTAGCAAAATGATCTTTTAAAAGTAAAGATCGAATCATACCATTGCCTTCCTTAAATTCCTCCAGTCAGCTTGTACATCCCTTACAATAAAACTGAAGTCTTATGATGAGCTAAAAGCCCTATAAAACCTGGTCGCTCCCTAAATCTGCATTTCATCCCACATTTGTCTTTATTTTTACTCCCCGTGCTCCAAATATGTTACCTTTTGCTCTAAAGATACATACTGATAATTGTTATGTAGGTCAGATTCGATAAATATAAATAAGTCTTTTTAAGAGTATTAAATGAGTGTCATACACTAGCAATTACATCCTTAGAAGTATCTTGGGAATGCATATGTGCACGCATGTGTGTGTGTGTGCGTGTTGGCCAGTTGGTTTTTAGCAAGTGTGCCCACATCTTTGAATTGCCCACGTCTGCAATTTTCCTGAGAGCAGTTATTCATTGCACTTGTGGCTTATCAAGCAGGTATCGGAGGCTAAGGTAATCAAGCCCTAAGTTAGCCTAGAGTCGTCTCCTGGCTTATTCTCTACATCAGTTTAGCTAGGAATCTTCTAAAGAATATTTTCCAGATACCACTAGAATGACAATTCCTCCATGTAAAAGAGATAGTATCAGTGGTTAGATCGACAATCCAAAGTACTGGAGGGATAAGGAAGTTAAAGTGGCACAACTAGGCAGATTTAAGTAGGAGACGCCAATCTAGATGCATCCTTACTGCTCATTCAAGGAGATACAGAAGAAACTGAAAGAATATAAGTGAGTTCAAAGTTTTTGCATTTGTTTATCATTACATTCTTCCTCTTGGGGAGTTTGGCAGTTAAAACTTTCTGTCCCTTCACTTGATTGGTGCAAAATCCTCAGAAAAGAGCATCCCTTGGATTTCATTAGGATGATGTACGGTTTATTCATCCCTGAGGATGTTGGTGAAAGTATCCATGGTATCCACAAGACCACACTTCATCTCCTTTACACATTTACACACAGTGCCACTTTCATTCCAATGCTTTTTAGTTAAATCTAGAGAGCGGAATCATTTAGTGGGGCCATTATTATCGCTGCAGGCCATATGCTGCCATTAGAAACTACATTTCCCCATTTTCACCTAACTAGCTTGATACAAGGCATTATTTTTAATGATCAGAATCAGTGACTATTCTGAATGTTTATAGTTACTTGCTTAGAAATGACATATTCTCTACTTAACAACTAGGCAAATGATGATAACGGTGCTTTGGGTCTCGGTCTAGCCAGGAAAATAGAAATGGTTTTAAAACAGAATTTAATGTAGCAAACTGATGATGGAAGAACTAATAAGTCAGTTGGATGAGGCAACACAGAAATTAGCAATAACGAGAAGCCTCCATTCCTATGGGCTGGAAGAAATAAGAAAAGATACTTTACTGAAGTCCAGGAGCTGGAATTACCCAAAAGAATTTGGAATAGTGACAAACTTTTTTTCTTTTTTTTTTCCCTCATAGTAACTGGAGTCATCAAGAAAATATAGCTTTTGGAAATGCTGCCTGAGGCACGAAGGTAGAGGAAGAAATACCCTAGCTTCTCCTTTTCTGCCATCTGCCAATCTCCCACCAGTATCTTCTTTTGGGCAAACCCAAGAAAAGCTAGCTGAATCCGGAGGCTGGGAGACACAGTTTATAGCATTCTGTGACACGGAGCTTAGCAGAGGCAGGCCAAGAATGGATCTGAAAGCAAGCAAGACCAGGAGTGGCAAAAATTATTTTTTCATGTGAATCCAACAATCAAATGTATTTATTCAAACTTTAATTATATATCCATGCCGAAGTGGGCAGGTTCTTATAAAAAATGTACTTTTAAATAACTTCAATGTTAAATGAAAGCTATGCACTAAAATCTTAGGGGGAAAATTTAATATTTAGTTATATCATAAGGAGAAATATCCAAGACTAGCAAAATTGTTGCATTTACAAGCTACCTGATATTTATACAGCTCTTGCCACGGTAGCAATCTTTGTTTTTGCTAGTTGGTGGCCTCACTGTTCCTCCATGGGTGCCATCTTGAAATGTACACTCTTCACCGCAGAGGCACTTGGATCGAGCAACATAAATTAATCCCAACTTCACAGAAGTCTTCATGGTGTATATTCACAACACATGACATCTTCATATCCAACAGCAAAACAAACTTCTTGGATTCTGCTAAACTGAAACCATATGATCACTAGAGAGAAATTAAAAAGAAAGTTCCTTTTTGATATTCATTAGAGATTGCTACTTAATCTCAAAGCTTTTTGATGAGAATATATGGATGTTTTGCTTCCATGATGACAAATAACCAGATGTTTGGGAATATTCAGCAGTTCCTCTGAATATTTCTTAACTTTCATCACCGTGTTTCAATGACACCAACACAGCTAGCATATGGGACTTAAAGCTTGGATGGCACTATGTAGCTAAAAACAAATATAACATTTGTTTTGTTTTGTGTTGTTCCACTTTTGTAATTTTCTAAGACTTTGCATTTATAGGCTATACTCTAATTATGCAGATGATTAAAAATGCAGATGAACAGAAGATTAAGTATCATTGCCATTGTAATTAACTTTGAAGGAATAATATCACAAAGCCCATCCTTTGACCATCAGGCCTTGGCATTCTATTTCTTTTGTGCTGGCC
This sequence comes from Vulpes lagopus, assembly GCF_018345385.1. Lineage (NCBI taxonomy): Eukaryota > Metazoa > Chordata > Mammalia > Carnivora > Canidae > Vulpes > Vulpes lagopus. The sequence goes on from NC_054824.1 coordinate 3,743,327, forward strand.
ACCTAGTAGAATTTCCTATCCTTTTGCTTTCACTTGTCAAAGCATTATAGCCTTACGAATTCACTTTGAGAATCTGCCACATGCCTAGCTCTGTACTAAGCACAATCTTTAAAATAATCTTATGATTTAATTTTCTGTTTATCCATGCATTTATTCAATTACTTATCCAATGTTTATTGAGTGCCTACATTGTGCCAAGTTCCAAGAATCCTGATATTACCATTTTACAGTAAGGACATATAGATTTTAAAAGTTATGCACATATCAAAGAAAGGGAAACTGAGCTTTAGGAAGTTTAAAGACGTTACTCAAGCTCACAAAACCTAGTACATGTAGTCTTGCAATTCCAGTATAAGAAATCCAACTTCAGCATCAACAAATTCAACTAATATATGGAATGAGCCTCTGCTGTTTATGTTCTCTCTTTTCCTCTTCTTATGAACCCTGTCCTTGGGCCAATGGATTGAACATAAGATCTATGCCTAATCATCTTGGTCAATCATGGTAAACCATAATTCAGATAATAGTTATTCACCCATGGAGAATGTATGTGATTCAAATCAAGTAAATTATATTACTTCTCTGGGATTAATATATGAATAAAAGAAAAAAACCACTCTTTTTCATGAGTTTTGCTAGCTGAGGTTGCTAGAGGTTGGGAAGACCAGTCCACATAATAGCATGGGCCAACATTCAAATAAAGTGAGAGACAAATGCATAGAGAGATAACAGGGGCAGGTGGAGAGCAAAAGAGAATCTTCTGATAGCACTGAATCCCCAATTCCTGTTCCTGACACTGCTTTTTTAAGTCTTCTTTCTCTTCTTTTTCTTTTTCTTTTTTTTTTTTTTTGTTCTGTGAATTTCTAAAGAGCCTATAAGACAAAGGAAAGATTCTTTTTTTATGTTTTATGGCAATTTTAATTGGATCTCCCATAATGCAAGGAATCATGACTAATTCTGTCGTTCAATATTATGTGTATTTGTATGAGACATAAGACCCAAGCAAATGAATCTCCAAATGTAGGAAATCTAAAAATATACCCTGGTGTGAGAAGACTTGCTTCACACCACACATTACATGTTTGCACGTTCTTCCAAGAGATTTTCTATTGTTTAGGTCTCTCTTACTTCAGAGTCCAAATCTCTGGACGAGGAGCCTCATAATGGGACATTCTAGGCTGTTTTATTTCATTGACATAATCCATTGAATTGGAAAGGTTTTAGGTGAGATGGGAATAGTTTAGTTACAGTTTCTACCATGATTTGTTTTCATATACTGTGTCTACATGACTTCCTCCTGGCTCTGAAGACATTTACATTTATAATTCTTGTATTGTAAATTTCCATGGCATCTCTTTCATCAAAAAGTGATTCATTTCTTATATCATTTCCTAATCTGATAACTCCTATTTACATGTCTGATTCCCATGGATGGAAGAAAACTTATATTATATCATATTAATTAGCAAATCTGATTACCCAGAAGAACCTGTATATAAATCCTCTCAATTAGCATTCATTTTATAATTTTTAAGTATTTAATTGATATGGCTAAGTGGCATACTACCAGTGCAATGGATTATAATCTCAAAGTCAAATGATTTTATCCATATGTAAAACTTACATGACAACCACTAAACACAGTTGGATATTGGACATATCCATCTTGAAAGCCAATAGTGAATTACCTACGGTGATAGGAAGGATGGGAGTTGACTCCTGTAGTTCAACAAAGTGATGTTTAGCAGCTCAAGGAAGTAGAATGAAAATGAGTACTCGAGTTTATTCTGTGTGCATTCAAGTGAATGCAACATAAAGAACAAGGAAAATAGCATTTTAGGATATTGGCAAGGGTATAATTGAAATAATAAATCATGACTTCTAAACTAGAATGTGAGTGAAGTTAAATAAGACAAGGTTTAATTGGCTAAGAAAAGTAAAATCATAAGAATAAAGAGATGGATGGATGGATAGGTAGATGGGTGGATGGGGTATTTAATCATCTAGAACAAATGCAGACATTTGTCAGTTAACATTATATATATCATTTAAAAAACAGATTTTTGTAGTACAAGTTTGAGGGCAAACTAAGAACATTCTATCCTCTTAACTGTTAAGAATTCCTTTCTGTTGGTGTCCTAAATATTGAATATGAATCCTTGGCCAAGAATATTTCAGTACTTCCTATAGAAAAGCCCTTCAGGAATTATATTGAACACCTTAGTGATATGATGTTTTCATAATGAAATTTAATTTCAGCTCACCTATCTCTAGTTAGTTTTAAATGGGAACTCTTCCTAGATATGCTGCTTGTGGTACAAAAAAGAGTGGTTTGAAACTAGGAACCCATCCCAGGTGGACAGAAAATTGACATTGATGGCATCTAAATGGATCTTTTTAAATGGGATCACCGTCTTCACTTATATGAAAATAAGATCTATTAAGTTTATAATTTGCGAGGTTCTATGGTAGATATTTGGGAATAGAAATCTTCATTGATTGCCTCTGCTCTTTTATTATTATTATTATTATGTGTTTTTTTTTTTTTTTTTTGCCTCTGCTCTTTAGAAGAATAAAGTCTAGTACGGCAATCAGACATGTAAACATTACAATGACATAGGTATAAGTGCAGTACACCTAGATCACAGAAATAGAAAATTTAACTGCTGAACTGGGGAAAGTAGACAACATTTATACTTCATTTTGATGGGTAGTTCAATTAGACAGAGTGTGACAGGTGTGTTGATCATAAGTATTCACTGTTCTACATCATTCCCTTTGTGAGAAGCATATTTCTGCACCATATTGGTGCTGGAATTGGTCACATGTAATGCTTTAGCCAGAGGAAGTCAGTGGTCATAATGCATGCAGAGTCCTTAAATGTGCTAGTATGATCTAGTGTGGCCACTTGAATTCAGTTATCTGCCAGAAGAGGAACATACTGTGGATAGCTGCTTCTTCCACTGAAGAAATGCATGGGTGCAGATCTAATAGCAACCTGCAGTCTGAAATCAAGGTGAACAGGTCCCAGCCAGGCCTTGCCTAAAACAGAGCTGCCCTACACAATGCATGAGAAGAAAACTAAAATGTGTGTTGCTTTAAGCCACTGCACTGGGTTTTGAGGCAGCTTGGTATGCTTTATTATTGCCACATACCTACATAACACAAAGGGAAAGGGCTGCTCTGTAGAGGGAATACTGTGTGAAGATCATGGCTATTACTTTGCTATGACTGGGCATTGGGTGACTGTAAGAGAAAAATAGAAATGGAAAGACACAGTGTAAGCCTCAATAATAAAGCGAGAGAGTTTAGCAAAATTTCATAGGTGATGGGATACCATCAAAATATTTTTCATAGAAGGAATGATATCATTGTACTCCACAGTTAATCCTGCAACTGTATCTGGGAAGCTATCTACCAGAAAACCTGCTTATTCAACAGATATTAATAAGCATCCACTATGTGTCCGATATTTGGGATATGTTAGTGAGCAAAAAAGATAATATCTCTGTTCTTACCTTAGTGGAGGGAAATACACAATTGGCAATAAATATGATAAGCAATGTATGTAGTATATTAGAAAGTGGTAAGTGATGTGAAAAATAAGAAAAAGTAGAACATCAAAAGGAAGGCTGCAATTTTTTAAAAGTTAGACGGGTCAGGTCTTGCTGAGAAGGCAACGTCATCTCAGAATTTCCAATAGCCAAGGGTTCTTTAAGGTTGGCAGCTATCACGGAACTATAAGCATCTGGCCAAAAACTCCATGCAAACAACTCTGTAATTAAGGGTGTAAACTATAAATTAAGGTATGAAAAAGTATATAATCCACACAACTTGCAAAGCATAAGATAGAAAGAGTTGTAGGACATCATGACTCCCATAATTACAGCAAAGACATCTTTGTCATGTACGTTGTTCTATGATAAAGTGGTTCAGGAATAGGCAGGAACCGCTGCTGGTGGGCCACCTGGCATTTTGTGACAAAGCATATTTTTAGCACCATAATCTGAGTCTTCACTGGTGAGAAGTGATGGTTTATGTTCATTAAAGCATACAGCAGAGCCTTGGCAATCCCCTCCAACTTCGCATTCCAGAAGGTATCTTTCTACTGGAGAATTCAAACACCGTGCCAGGCCCCTCCTCAGGAGACAGTTGAACCAACTCAGTTACAGTTTCAAGTTACATTTTATGTGAAGACAGATTGCATGACATTATTTGAATGATGCAAAAAAAAAAAAATTGAAGTGCTTACTTTGCTTTACAGTGGACACAACATATATCACACGTATCTTGATGTTTTAGGTGGGACTGTGCTGATGGCCATGCTGATGGCAACTGTGCAATATAGAAATGTGGTTTAAGTTGCTGTGCAATTTCATTCATCTCCTAGTTTGCTATCTGAGGTAGCACAGCTTTGTGGAAATCCTTCTGCAGGACAATTCTTGGTTGTCAGCCTTGACACCTCCATCTCCCTCACCCTCTGTATGCTGCTCTAGCAAATCTGTCTCACTCTTGCTAGTTCCCTTTGTCTCCTCAGGTATCAGCCTAATGCGCACCTGTTTGCATCTCAGAAACATCCCAATGTACGTTTTTGCACACCTACCACCTGTGCTCCACGTGGCAATCTGAGTGATCTGAAAAATGCAAATGGGACTGTCATTAGCCCACTTAAATCTCTTCATTAGCTTCCCACTCCTGTTTTACTTTTCTCTTTTCCATCTTCTATGTTTAATTAAAATTCATCTTTGCTTTCCCAGTTTTAGAGGCTACACATTCTATTTCCAGGCTTTTTAAAGTTACTCTTAAAGTTTGGAATGCACGTGTAACAAAGTCTACCCTTCAGATAGAAGTCAAAAAAAGTAATTTCTTCAAAGAAAATCTTCTGACATAGGCCCTCAGAGTATCCTCTTCTCTTATTTCACACAACTCACAATGATGATAAATCAAATCAATTATGTGATTGTTTTACTTCGTGTCTATCTCATTCTGTCCACTTCCACCTTACTACCACTTAAGCCATAAGCACAGAGGGCAGTGATCCCAACACGTTCCCACCAAATCCTTAGTGTCAATCATAGTGCCCAGCATTTAACAAACACCTCTTGAATGAGTGGATGGATACATGAATGAATGAATCAATCAAGCAAATGATCAATCAATCAAGATATCATTGGTGCTTCCCATGATTTTAAGGCCTCAGATCTCCCTCCATTATCCAGTGGTCCCTAGATTCCCGACTTTGACCTAGCAGCAGCATGCCCTAGCTTCTAACGGAGGAGGGGCTGCTCTCTGTCTCCGTTATAGCACTTGGCCACCATTTTGGAAGCTAGAGCATCATTCTTCACAAACTATCCCCTGGATCACATTAATTGGTGGGGCCATTCTCTGTATGCACTTCCTCATAGGCACAGCTCCTAATCTCCCAAAGATGTCATAAAGAACAAATCCCAACACTTTGTGTACTTTGGGCCTCCTGGGGTGTTCCAGATTCCAGGACAGTTCTAATGTGCTTCCTTGCATTTTTGGGCTCCATACTCTCATATGGATGCCAGTTCCTTTTTTAATTTTTTAAATAGTTGTTGCAGAGAAACTAAGGGATGATTTTTTTAAGTTCTCTTAGTTTCGGCTGATACTGAATGAAGATGTCAGTCTCATTTCTCCTATAGACAAGTGGAAATCAATAAAGAATCAATATTTCCACCTAGCAAAGAATACTATAGTCTTCAGGACAGTGGCATCATTTTCCCAGAATGTTTAAGCACTTAACAAAAGTCATATTTGATAGCTATCTCCATAGATATTTCTGCATAGGTTTTAGTATATACTACATTTTGAAAATGTTTTTTTAAAGATTTACTTATGTATTTGAGAGAGAGAGACAGACAGAGAGAGAGACAGAGAGCACATGAGTCAGGGGGGAGAGAGGGGGAAGCAGCTCCTGGCTGAGTGTAGAGCTGGATGGAGCTCTTTGCAGGGCCTGATGCAGGGCTCTGTGTGGAACTTGATCTCACAACCCTGAGATCATGACCCTGAGGTCATGACTTGAGCCAAAATGAAGAGTTGGGATGCTCAACCAACTGAGCCACTCAGGAGCCCCAGTAAATCCTATATTTTTAAGAGTTGGGTTAAGACTCTCTGGTTTGGGGTTGTTTTAAAAGAGAGTGGCTCTGAATTTTGTATCCGAGTCAATTAAAATAATTCATGCTGCAGGCAAACTCATACACTGAGAGTGCTCCCTGGTATCTCAATTGTTTGGAAGAAGCACGATGTCTCTTTTCCAGAAGTCTGTAGAGAAACTGTGTTATTGCTAACAGCATTTTGACAAGACCTGGGGCTGTTTTTCATCCTTCTTTTTCAAACTATGTATGTGTTTTCTCCCTCTTTCTTTACATATAACTAGATATGTATATATGCATTTATAACTATATATAGGCATTTATGTATATATATATATATATTTAAATACATGTGTGTAATTTTCTTAAGAAAGCAAAGTAAGGGTTTCTTCTATGTTCTGGGAAAATATTCTTCTGGAACACGCTTGTTGGTAGTTTTCGTATGCTATATTTTCTTAATGTTTGGTACTGAATTTGGACGCTCATCCCTTTTGTACCTCCAAATGGCTTCAAAATAAAGTGGGCACATTCTGCTTGAAGTAGCACCTTCCACATACAGGCAATGTTTTATTTCTTTCTTCAAAACTTGAGTGGGGAGACTCGATATCGATATTATCTATTTAGCCAATCGAGTACCTGAGGAGGGAAGAGACAATGCCAAGGGTACGGACCTCTGCCATTTAGGAAGTTAGTCTCTGCGTGGTTTCTGACTGTATTTGTTGCACGCTCTTTTTCAAGGATCAGTTTTGCTGAAGATAGAATAGGTCCTTTCTCAAATGTGTGAGGTGTGAGGGTGACCCTCGGGCATCATTCTCTGTCTAGAGTCAACCAGTTACTCTGAAGAAAAGTCTGGGAGAAAAGAGAGCTTTTGTCTGATGTGGCTACTATAGTGGCCGATAAAATCAGTTGCAAAAAATTATTCCTCAAACTTTTGCCTCCTTCCCTCCCTTCTTTCCATATTCCCCTTTCCCCTCCTTCCTCTCTTTCTTTTTCTTTCCCCAGGTACTCATGCCTAACTTTTCCAGGTCAGGGACTTCCTACAACAGTGGAAACAAACCAGGCCCCTACAAGAAAGCCAAGTTCAAGATAACTTTCCATCCAGCTCAGTGGCTTTAGTTTGGGGAGTACTGACAAGCAGTAATGAAAGAGCCCTCAGTGGAGTTTTCCAGTTTTCTGATGTACGCATCCTCTGATCCTCACGTTAAGCTACGTTAGTGGAAACTCTTAGGCTTTTTCTTTCAAATACTCCTTCAAAGAAGAATATTACGTGTGAACTCTCAGGGTCTTCAGTTGATCCAAATAGCAGCAAATCTGGAGGACTGTCGTTCAAGTTTGTTGTCTGAGGCCACACTGTTCCCTAGTTTCAATAATGCGAACATTCTCCTCAAAACTATTTAGGATTTTTTAAAATGCAGCATTGAGGTTTGGAAAGGCTGTTTGCCAACTATACTTTTCCCAGCTTCCCTGGGTGTAAATTAATTTTTTCAAACTGTACACTCAAATCATATTTTTATAACAATAATCATGTCTGGAAGGTGCTTGAAATGAGACAGGTCTGAGTTTTAAATTCTATTTATGCCACTTGCATCAAGTGACCTTGAACGAGTTCTCAACCCAATGAGCCCAAGTTTTCCCACATGTAAAATGAAGATAATCTGGAAAAGTTACTTGGAGGATTAGATATGACACATATACAACCTCTAGGGCAGTACCTGATATATGAAAGGTACACAAACAAGGAAATAAATTATTTGAAGCTACTTGTTTCAGTTAGTTATCATTTTTTAGGTTCCATTTTAAGACACTGAGCATTTGGGTATCATGATTCTTAAAGTAGATATTCTATTTATAAATGGCTGTTGCTACATGTCCTCAATAACCATATCAGACGCTGCCATATGAGTAAAGGGGGAACTATTCCTCTAAAGCTTTCTAATGATACAACACTTCCTTCTCCTTAAAATAAACCCTCTGTGAAAATTAATCAAGGTGTCATTCTTAGCTATTTCTCATGCCTTCCCTTACCTTCTCTATTCCTCATGAGCCTGTGGGAAATACTGAATTAAAATGTTCTAGGATAATCTCTATAATTGTTCTCTCACTTTTGTATTATAAATAATCAGTCTGCATACTCAGCAACTCCGGTAGGCAGGCGTAATTATAGGGTATACTGTAGAAATAAATCACTTTTTTTTTTTTTAAGAAAAGGAATTGAAAGAGATTCATCATTTTAATCCTGTACCTTGAGATTTATAAACTATGAAATCTGCTAGGTATGTAAACTAGACATCACTAGGGCATATAAAACAAAGTAAAATCTTAGCAAAAAAACATGTTTAACACAAGGTTTAAAATTATCCTGATTATTATCTTAATGCAAATAGGAAAGCCTAATTCTCGTTCCGGATGCTACCCAGTTGACAGTCCTGCGTGTTCCTGTCTTGCAATACACGGTGGAACACAACAGCTCATTCCCACTCTAACCAAAAAAGGGCTGAATCACAAACTTGAAACAGGTGATCTCATAACATGTGTTCTTCTCTTAAAGATTTTGCTTTTCTGCGTCCATGTTACCTTTGACTAAGGTCCATCAAGAGACACAGCCATATTTTTCACAAAGTAGCCGACCTACATGAAACTGCTTGTCTGTCCCCTGGTATCTCCTGTGCAGAGAAAGGTTATTTTGTCATTTCCGCTGGTGGATCTATAATTTGGTCTGACAGTGAAACTGACTGGGAAATGGCACTCCCCGAGGAGCTGACTGAGCTGGCTGTGGCCTGGGACAGGAAGTCATGGTCTAGGTCTGAAAGGAACTGAAAGGAGACAAGCAATGTGCTGACTCCTGTATCAACCAGTGCATGTCAATTAAGTAAGATAACCGTATTTAGCAATTATGGCTTTTGACCAAAGCTTCAGAGGCCTTAGTTCAAACCCATAGCATCAGAAGAGGTAGATGTTCTTCTGTGACCTTTGTAGTCCCTAACCTGCTGTCACAGGTCAAGGAACAGGGAGGGTGAAGAACAAGCAGAAATATTGAGCTTCAACAGCCTGTTGACCTAGTTGTGTGTTTACATTGTTTCCACCCCTTTTTCTGTCCTTTTAAGAAAAATCCCTGCAATTAATTGTGAAATGTAAAAATCACCTGTTGCTCTCATGTCTATATTTTGTAGACACATCTCATGAAATGTCTCAAGGTGGAATAGAATAGTTGTCAAGGGGAAAAAAAGAAAATTACATTAAATCAGACACTCTGAGTTCAAATTCCAGCTCTACTTCTTTTTTTTTTTTCAGCTCTACTTCTTATTAGCTGTGTGACCTTGACAAGCTACTCAATTCCTCTCTTTCTATATTTTCTTACCTAAAAATTAATCAGAAAATATTGTACTTAACACATAAGATTGTTGCAAGGCTTAAATTAACTAATGTGTTTTAAGTACTTAGTTTTATAGGTTATAATAAATGCCGACTATTTTTAATCGAAATACCCCAACACTGACATAAGGTAATATATATTTGAGTGTCCGTCTTCCAAGCAGAATTGAGGTTTCAAACTCATAGCATATGACTTGTGAGAGGACCCAAGTATCTTGGAATATTCAAGGTCAAGCCATGAGCCAGAGGGCACCTGAATGCCAATCTTTTTTTTTTTTTTTTTTGAGTTGAAATTCCTAAATAAGTGACTCTTATCAGTTATTTTGGGTTTTTTTGTACATGTTCATAGGGGAAAAAAAGAAATATATTGGGCCTCTGACCAATGGATAGAAAATCTTACACTATTTCTAAGAAAGAAGGTCCTATGAAATGCAGATTACATGATTTTTTAAAAATAACATTTCCTGATAAAATACAGGACATCAAGTTAAATTTGAATTCTAGATAAAAAACAAAATTTTTTTAGTATATGTATGTCCTATGAGATATTTGGAATATATTTACATTAAAAAACAAAGAAGTTTATCTGAAATTCCAAATTAAGTTTATCCAGTATTTTACTTGCTGAATCTGAGAAACCTAATCCATGAAAACAACAAGACTGAGATTCTTCTGTCCTATCTAGTATCAGGATAAAACAAAAGAAGAATATCCAATATTCTTAGGGGTCACTTAAAATAGTAAATTCTAGAATTGATATTTTAAGAAGATAATCAGGGTATAGTTACACTTTACATTTTGGGATTATGTGTTATAATTATTGATTGTTTATTAGATTTATAAAACTCACCAAATAAAAATATTAATTTATTCATTCATACATAGTATATATTATGTCTCATAAAAACAAAAATCAGGACTAAAGAAATCTAAATATTTATCATTTTCCAATGGTAACAAATATTTGCCTTTTTTTTTTTTTTTTAATTTTTTCTTTATTTATGATAGTCACACAGAGAGAGAGGGAGAGAGGCAGAGAGAGAAGCAGGCTCCATGCACCGGGAACCCGATGTGGGATTCGATCCCGGGTCTCCAGGATCGCGCCCTGGGCCAAAGGCAGGCGCCAAACCGCTGCGCCACCCAGGGATCCCTAATATTTGCCTTTCAAAATAATTTTTAGGGCAGCCCGGGTGGCTCAGTAGTTTAGTGCTGCCTTCAGCCCAGGGCATGATGCTGGAGACCCAGGATTGAATCCCACATTGGGCTCCCTGCATGGAGCCTGCTTCTCTCTCTGCCTGTGTCTTTGCCTCTCTCTCTCTCTCTGTCTTCTCTCTCTCTCTCTCTCTCTGTCTCTCTGTCTCTCTCACCCTCTGTGTTGCTCATGAATAAATTAATAAAATCTTTAAAAAATAAAAATAAAAATAATTTTTGTTCACTTTTTTGTCATTTAAAAGACACAATGTGTTTCAGGGCATACATTACAATGGAAAAATAGTGATTCTAGAGTTTAGCTAAATATGCACAAACTTTATCTGAAATGGGATGAGGGCAACAGTGTCCATAAGTTGAGTAGAGGGGCTGTATTTATTATATTCTTATTTGGAAAGTTTTTATATTGAAAAATCCCGTCTTAAGAGATCAGATGATAGCATAAATCAGTGTTCTTACATATTAACCAGTTCAAGAATGATGTAATTAAAGGGCTTAACATGGTCTTTACTTCAAAGATGATATTCAAATATGTTATTTAGAATATGATGCATAATGTATCCATCAAGAAATAAGCATCGTTATCTAATTTTCATAGTTTTTACTATCTCCTAGGTCTATTACTGTCTCCTCCACAAGGATCTCCATAATTTCTTTTTTCTGAATAATTCCCTTTGCTCCTGTAATTTCCCTCTCCACCATAATCTCCTCTTCCTTGGAAACCCCTTTTTCTTACGCCAATTTTCATCATCTCTTTCTTCCCTCCCTCCCCACTCCCCACCCACCTACTCACCTTCCCACCATCGGCCACACCCTCCACTCCCACCACTGCCTCTGCCATCACCACTACCACCCCCCAACTATTAATTTCACCACCTACTTGTTTCTTTATGCAAGGGGGCATTTTGGAGAGTGGTGATTCCATTGCATTTGTTCTTCCCTATCAAGCATCCTTCCCATTTGTGCCTGATTAATGATACATTTTTCATTCTCCTGACTGATCTACTACTTGTTCTAATGATCTTAGATGGATCTTTATGAGCAGTAAGTAGATGTGCCAAAGGTATAATTGTCACATGTGGAAATAAATAACACTCAGGCTAATACATTCTTGCAATGTCATCATCTTTTTCAGTTGAACCAGATTTCACATACTTTCTGCAGAGCAGTTTAATTTAAATGTGCACATGTCATGTTTAAAATGATAACTTAATGAGGTGTTTCCACTAAGATGCAATCAACTACTGTTTCCTCTGTCACATCATTATCTTTATTATATTCTTTCTTTAACAGAAGTTATTTTTTTTTTAATTTTTAAGAAGCAGGGCAGGTTCTCATGTTATTAAAAACATGAGAATTGATGGAAGGGAAATCTTAAAACGACGCTGAAAGATACAAAGTATAAAAACTCCATTTTACAGTATTTTAACCTTTAGTTTAAAAAGTCAGACATAACTTAAACCATTTCCAGAAATCAGGTTTATCATTCATGGAAACTAGAGTTTGGATAAATATACACAATCTTTATCTGAAATGGGCTGAGGGCAACAGTGTCCATAAGTTGAGTGGAGGGGCTGTATTTATTATATTCTTATTTGGAAAGTTTTTGTATGGAAAGTTTCCGTCCTTAGCACTGAAAAAAAATTCTGGAATAAAATGCCAAATTTATGAAATGAAACCTCCCAGTCCACTTCTAGAAAATTAGGACTAAATTTTATATATATATATATAAATTTTGTATATATATTTAAAAAAAACAAATATAATTTGTCTTCTATATGATGATTTCTTTAGAGTTGGATAGAAATATGGCTAATTTACCACCACAGTGGCCAAGTAAAGGTATTATGACCATGCTTGTCAACATATTTTGTCATAAATTATTTTAAAAAATAAAATATTGAAAATGATTCTTTAGCTCTTACTCTAATATTAAAGTTTCTTAACCACGTTTTTTGCTTGAACCATGAGTAGCTAACTACAGAAGAAAGAAAAATGAGATGATAAATAAAGATGAATTTCTAAAAATCTGTCAAATTCTGCCCAAGAAAAATAAATTTGTGTCTTATCTCACTTCCTTCAAGTAGAAAAAGCTTCTCAAGGGAATGCATACTTATTAAGCAGCTAGTATATCTTAGACTTGTGGAGTAGGGAAAGAAAACTGAATAAAACCTGGTATCTGATCATCAACCCAGCTAGCTGGCTCTACAAACCTGCATAGATAGATGATAGATGATAGATAGATGATAGATAGATAGATGATAGATAGATAGATAGATAGATAGATAGAAAAAAAATAGATAGATAGATAGATAGATAGATAGATAGATAGATAGATAGATAATGAAAATTTAGGGTTCTAAGACAGTTATAGCCAAAGTGGAGCAAGATTTTCCAATTGGAATGATCAAAGAAAACATCTTGGAAGATACATTATTTGAACTGATTAAAATTTTCATTGGCAAAGCTGAAAAAAATTGAACCATGATATATTGATGCATTAGGTTTGAAATATGGTAGCCGTAAGCTCAAATTCTGAGCTCACCATTGTAGAGACCTAAGCAAGGTATATAATTTCCTCACTTATAAATGAAATTGATTAAGAAACTATCTCAGTCTCCTAATCTCTAATACACAATTCACAATTTAATTTTTTTTTTACTTTTTATTTATTTATGATAGTCACACAGAGAGAGAGAGAGAGAGAGAGAGAGAGAGAGAGGCAGAGACATAAGCAGAGTGAGAAGCAGGCTCCATGCACCGGGAACCCGATGTGGGATTCGATCCCAGGTCTCCAGGATCGTGCCCTGGGCCAAAGGCAGATGCTAAACCACTGCGCCACCCAGGGATCCCCACAATTTAATTTTGATAGGTAGGTAGGTAATTGGATAGATAGATGATAGGTGATTGATAGATGATAGATGATTGATAGATGATAGATAGATGATAGATGATTGATAGATGATAGATAGATGATAGATGATAGATAGATAGAGGAAAGAAAGTCAGCAGTGTAATAAGCTACACGGAACTTGAGTAGCGGTGAATCATGAAAGGCAACTATACAACAACCTCCAACTGGCTGACCTTCTCCAGGTGATAGAGTAAAGGGAAAATGGTCAGGAAAGTCAAAGTCAAACCTTATGTCCTACATGTATTTCCCAGTGGTCCCTAATAGCATTCACCTAGTCTAGTAGCCAGGACACTTAGCAAGTTTCTGTCTCTTAGGATCAACCCTACTTAACAATGGGCTGTGGGCAATTTGTCTTTGGGGAATTCTAAGCTTTCTGTGTTATGTGTCTTTTTTCCCCATCTGTGCATTAGTAATGGAGCACCCCCCCTCCTTGTTTTTGTAGGCATATAGGTATAGTATTACTTGCTCCTCCTTTTCTGCAAGTAACAGTGACCCCCTTTGACCATATAAACCACCTTTATAATTTTATTTCACTTCTCAGACTACAAAGAACTATCACTTCACTTTTTCAGGATTTGATCTTTCAAAGAATACTCCTGTTAGGTAACAGTATCCCTATTTTATGGATGAATAATTTTAAAGGGAAACTGCATATAATAAAATTATGGTGTATTTACTCTAACACAAGCTATGCTAAGTATTACATGCGTTTTTATTTTATTTAGTCCTCACAAAGATAACAATGATAAATGAGAAAAGGATAACAAGTGTGGTAAATTCTTGTTGAATTCAGATGATAGGAATATATAGATTTATTACATCATGATAAATTTTATGTATATTTAAAAGGTCTTCATATGTATATTTAAATTTTTTCTTAAAAATTTGAAAACCAGTTAAGAAGCCTATGTTTCCTATTTTGCAAATGAGGAATCTAGAACTCTGAGAAGTCAAATAACTTGACTACGGGTACTCTGTTGGAATCTGACTTTGGTTCAAAGACTACTTTTAACCATTATGCCTTATGGCCTATGTCCCAGGGACACTGTTTAGTGCGATGTCTAAGTCACCTCATTTATAGTGTCCACGGTAGTTCTATGTGGAGTACATGAATATAGACGCAGAGCAAGGAGTTCAGCTTGCTGAGGTTTGTGTAGCTAAATGGCGGCAGTCTAGTCCAGTTTTAATATGAACCATCTGGTTCTAAGACCTATTCTCTTTCTCACTGAAACCATAGCACCTAGGAAGTTTACTCCAACCTGGCTCTGAGCCCTAATCTTCCAAATGGAGCTCTTTGTCCTACAAATAATGTCCCTCCGTTTTCTCCCAAAAACCATTGATTTCACAGCATCACTTTACAAAATACCACAAAACATTAACTGCAAAATTCTACACATACTTCTATACTACTTCTACGCTTCTACACTACAGCTTCTGACACGAGTTCGTACACTCAGATAATGAATTTTTATTATGGGTCAAAATACGAGGAATTATAACTACTTTGAAAGTTCCCAGCAATACAAAAACAGCTGGTAAATCATAGATAAGACTAAGAGACACCAATCCGTATGATTTTGTGTGTGTGTGTGTGTGTGTGTGTGTGTGTGTGTGTGCTGTTCAAACTGGGTAAAGTAGGGCAAAATTCATTAACCAGATATACTTTATCTTATTTCACATGACTCTGGAGGGTGTAATTAAAACCAGTGATGGGAAGATACAGAAGAAGATATTTTGTCTGCTTATGAGAAACCACTTCTTGACAATTCAGAATTGCCACGCAATAAAATACATTATTGTAAGATGCAGTGAAATCCCAGCTCAGTTTCTATTTGCAGCAGTTTTGCAGAAGAGAATTACACATGAATAGGCTAAAGGGTTTGATTTAAATACTCCCTGAAGTTCCTTGAGATTCCAAAGTTTTGGGATTCTTCAAAATTAAACCCACACAGAGTGAGCTGATATGGAAAGAGAAACAGGATATGTGTGAGGAAGATAAGACATGATGGAAGAGGTGCCTTGACTTTAAAATTCTTCTCTTTGAGAATCTCCTTGACAACTTTAAAGCTCCTCTCCTAAGAATTTGATTGCAATTCTGTGATATTAAAATATATAACATATACCCTTTGGGAGGAGAATAAAATTATAATAATAATCATGTCATAAGAGCACAATAGTATAATTGAAAATTAGTGAGTATGGAAGGAAGAAAATTGTAATTGGGTACTGGTAGCAAATGTGGAGCAATGATTCTTGCCATTATTAATTGCTATCAAAGTGCATTTATATTGTGGTAAAAAATTTAATATTTAATATTACAATTAAATACAATTAAATGACAATTTAATATTTCTGATTTTAGAGTTATCCATCTGACAGTTTCTCTGCACTGATTTATTTTAAGAATGATTATGCTTATGGAAACATGTACAGATGTTGAACTTGATGAATTTTTATTAGCTATTGGCACAGTCTTCCTAATTTACTTCAAAGAAATATTTTTTTCCTGATTTAATTTGAAAGAATAATCATGAACATTTGGGCTCTAAGGACATCTTTTTGTGTGTGGGGGGGGCGGAGGGTGATTGCTTTATTTCTCCTTTAAATAAACACTAATTTCTAAACTCAGGGGAAAGGAATGAAAGGAGGACTCAGTGACTGTTAGTGGTGAAAAGAAGGGGGAAAAAAAACAGTTCATTTGTTGCTAGTACCTTTATTCTGAAAGAAAAGGAATCATTATGCTATTGCATTTTGTACAGTGAAAATATCCAAGTCTAGGTGGAATATCAGAGAAACATAAAATGAGTTAAATTTGATTCACCATTTAATTGACTATGACATCATGGGTATATTACGACTCTTCGTAATTACTAACAAAGAATCACTTGGCTGGCATAGCGAAGGAGAGTGCCAAAAAAATGACATTAAGAACCTGAAATTGTATGAATTTGGTACATTTTTTAATCTCTCCAACTACTGATGAGTTAAAATAGCATTATTTGTAAATATTAACATCACACAAAATACATTAATTATGGACCATAAATGCACATTGGATCCCGGTAGGCATAATGTAAATTTTTTTTGTTCTCTAACACCATATGTTAAAATAAATGAAGAAGGTACTGGTAACGATTATTTAAGATTTATGTGAGGCACGAATTTACTCATCTACACAGTTTATGTATAGCATATATATTAAATTATTAGCTCTGTCAATGATTCCGACATGTGCCCAGGTCTGGACATCTCTGCCCTACATTAAGTAACATTGATTAGCTAATCGTATTTGGTACCAAAACAAAGATAAAACAGCAATCGCTGTGTCCCTGATATCTTTCTGTTCCCTCCCATTTCTACCATCATGATGCCACATCTGACTGTCATGCCACTTGCCCTAACTTTCCTAGGGAGCCTCCTGACTGGTTCCCTTTTCTCCAGGTTCCCTATTTGCTACTAAATACCCAGGTTACTAAAGCTACAGTCCTTACTCTAAATTGACTCTACAGACAATCTATCCTAATCCAGCTTTACAAAGATGGTACACACGTTCTCTTCTTGCGTTAGCTTTAAGTTTTGTATATAATGGGCACACTTTGTTTTCTACTTTTTCAAGCTATGAAAAATTGATTAGTACTATTCATTGAAAAGAAAAAAAGAAATGTCACTATATGGCACATACTCTGTTAACAATCAAAACCCTCTCTTTTTCCAAATTCTCATTTTCACTCAAGATTATTATAAACTTATCAGAAAGGGGCTCCTGGGGAGCTCATTTAGTTAAGAGACCCACTGTTGATTTCAGCTCAGGTCATGACCTCAGGGTTGGTCCTGAGATGAAGCCCTGTGCTGGACTCTGTGCTCAAGCAGAGAGTCAGCTTGAGATTCTCTCTCTCTCTCTCTCTCTTGCTAAATCAATCAATCAATCAATCTTTAAAAAAACCTGTCAGAGAAAGAAAACTACAACTTACAGTTTTTGTTCTACAAATTTTCCTCTAATGTAGACATGTCACAGCTTCTTCCAAGTGCCTACTATCTACAAGTATTAAATAGGATATGCAAGACATCTTGACAGGAGAGAGGTATGTAAGCCCTCTGATAGTATTTCAACTGTGATTAGCAGATGAGATACACTCACACACACACACGCACACACACACACACACACACACACACACACACAAATACCTGTGTCCATAAAAGGCTCCATACGGTAATAACTTTCTACCAAACTTGAACTGCTCACATCTTATGAAATGAATCTTGAAAAAGTAAAGCCTTGAAATACATATTCAGTCTTCCAGATGTCTTGACAGGGAAACACGTTTAAAATGCTTTGTCTAGGGATCCCTGGGTGGCGCAACGGTTTGGCACCTGCCTTTGGCCCAGGGCGCAATCCTGGAGACCCGGGATCGAGTCCCACATCGGGCTCCCGGTGCATGGAGCCTGCTTCTTCCTCAGCCTGTGTCTCTGCCTCTCTCTCTCTCTCTCGGTGACTATCATAAATAAAAAAAAATAATAATAAAAAAAATAAAATAAAATGCTTTGTCTAGGTTCTATGAAATAATTCTTGGCATCTAGGAAAGTAAGGGAAAGAAAAAAGAAAAACTTACAAAGGATAGTAAAAATTTGCTATAAACACAGTAGGTCTCATGAGTTAAAAATATAATTAGATGAAACCTAATTGCAGAGCAACTAGTTTAATGTGTTTATACTCTTGCCTAAAACAATGTATCAAAGGATAAAAATTCTTTGAAAATATATTGAACCATAGGGTGTTCTTGTGTTCTGATACTAAAAATGAAATTGTAATGGCCTAGTACCTAAATTTTTAGCCACTCTTTATTTTTTTCTAAGTTCTTTTTTCATTATTTTATTCTATTTTTCACGGTGATAAACATACTGTTTAATCCTCATCACCTGTTCCACTCTTCTCCCCACCCACCTCTCCTCTGGCAACCATCAGTTTGTTCTCTGTAGTTAAGAGTCAGTTTCTTGGGCACCTGGGTGGCCCAGAGGTTGAGCATCTGCCATCAGCCCAGGGCCTGATCCTGGGGTTCCAGGATCAAGTCCCACATTGGGCTCCCTGCAGGGAGCCTGCTTCTCCCTCTGCCTATGTCTGCCTCTCTCTGTGTGTGGCTCTCATGAATAAATAAATAAAATCTTTTTTAAAAAAAATCTTTTAAAAAAAGAGTCTGTTTCTTGGTTTGTCTCTTTTTCTTTCCTTGCTCATTTGTTCTGTTTCTCAAATTCCACATATGACTGAGGTCATAGAGTACATGTCTTTCTCGGACTTCTTACTCTGAGCCTTATATGCCTACCTCCATCCATGTCATTGCAAATGGCAAGATCTCATTCTTTTAATGGCCGAACAATATTCCATTATGTGTATGTATATGTGTATAAAATACTATGCATAATGCATATGTATGAAATCACATCTTCCTTCTCCATCCATCTATCAGTGAATAGTTGTGCTGCTTCCATAGTCTGGCTACTGTAAATACTGCTGCAATAAACATAAAAGTTCATGTGCCCTTTTGAACGAATGTTTCTGTATTTGGGGGGCCAATACCCATTAGTGTGATTCCTAGATCTTAGAGTAGTTCTATTTTTATTTTTTTTAAGAACCACTATACTGTTTTCTACAGTGGCTGCACCAGTTTGCATTCCCACCAACAGAGCAAGAGGGTCACTTTTTTCTCCACATCCTCATCAATATCTGTTGTTCCTTGTGTTTTTCATTTTAGCCATTCTGACAAGTATGAGGTGATATCTCATTGCAGTTTTGATTTGATTTTCTCTGGGGATAAGTCATCTTCTCATGTGTCTGTTGGCCTCTGTATGTCTTCTTTGGAGAAATGTCTATTCATGTCTTCTGCCATTTTTTAATTGGATTATTTGCTTTTGGGGTGTTGAGTTTTATAAATCCTTTATATATATGTTGGATACTAACCCTTTACTGGATATGTCATTGGCAAGTATCTTCTCCCATTCTTGAGTCTCATTGATTATTTCCTTCCTTGTGCCGAAGCTTTTTAATTTGATGCAGTCCCAATAGTTTATTTTTGCTTTCTCTCCCTTGTTTCAGGAGACATATCCAGGATGCTATAGCTGATGTCAGAGAAATTGCTGCCTATTAGTTCTTCAAGGATTTTTATGGTTTGAGCTCCCATATTTAGGTCTTAATCTATTTTGAGTTTATTTCTGCATGTGGTGAGAGAAGGTGGTGAGAGAGGTTTCATTCTTTGGCATGCACTGTCCCACCATTTGTTGAAGAGACTGTCTCTTTTCCATGGTATACTTATTCCTCTTTTGTCAAAGATTAGTTGACCATAAAAATTGTGGGTTTATTTCTGGATTTTCTATTCTGCCCCATTAATCTATGTGTCTATTTTTATGCCAGTACCATACTGTTTTACTTACTACTACTTTATAATATAACTTGAAGTCTGGAATTGTGACACATTCAGTTTTGTTTTCCTTTTTCAAGATTGCTTTGGCTACTCAAGATCTTATGTACTTCTATACAAGGATTGTATAGTTATGTGGAATAGTTAGGATTGTTCTAGTTATGTGAGGATAACTCATTTTATGTACAGCCCACATATTTCTTCATATTCATATTTCCTTTTCTTCATATTCATCTCTTTCACAGTGTAATGCATATCTCTCAAATGAGATACAAAGATACTCAAGCCCAGCTTTTTAAAAAGTACATATGTTACCTCCCCAACTCCCATCATTCCCTTTCAAGCTGACCATCTTCTATCATATCAAAATTCTTCAGTGACCCCAGTTCTGCTTACCTGGTGACTCTTCTAGTGACTCCATATGTAGGGCTTATGGCTCTTTCTATGTTTTTCATTTATTGAACCCTTTAAAAATACCTCCTATTTCACACAAATCTGCCTACTTCTCTTTCCCAAAACAGTTCTATATCTGCCTGCCTGTTTCCCTTTCTGGATGTTGGTCTCTGGATCTGGACTGTCTTTTCGCACTCAACATGCTTATGAGTCTTGATGGCCATTCCTATGAAATACCCTCTAATCTCCCCCCAGGGAATAACTTTCCCATCTCTGTGTCTCATATTCTTCATAATAATTTACTACATTCTATTTTTAATTACATTTCATTGTAAACATGACTTATATAGTTAAAGGTAGGAACTAGATTTCATTTCTTTTTGAGAACCTGACACATCCTGCAACTGTTCCAGGAATATGTACAACCGTAAATAAGTAGTTATAAAAGAAATTAATCACTCTCCTCTTTGCAGGTTTATCTTGCAATTAAAGGCAAGATAAACCTGCAATTATCTGCATTTTCCCATTGTCCAGTGGTTTTCTAAGTGTTTTTAATGTAAAAAAAAGTGCATGCATATTTTATAGAAATTGGAAATATTGAAAAATGTAAAGAAAATTAAAATTATCTATTACCCCTTAGCTCTTGGATAAGTACCGTCAACATTTTGCAAAGTTCCTTCTAAATTCTTTTCCTATGCCTATATGTAGATATTCATTATAGTTGTAATCAGCATAGATGTTTTTATGATATACTTTTTAGTTTTCTGATTTAGCCCATAGAATTCTACAATTTTTTAAAAGAGCCAATGCAATACAATCTTATTAATCATAAGTATAGATATGATCAACAATGTTTTTGATGGTTTTAAAATGTTTATTGATTAACTTCTGAAATACTTTAGAGATATTATACAGTAAATTCAGATAAGGGCTCTAGGAAGAATAGAACTAAGATGACTATAGTCTATGATTCAAGCTAGAACCTAAAAGGTTTGGGAAATTTGTACACACTTTTCCAAGAATACAAAATAAGACAAAACAATAGATGTGAAATGTGTGCTCTTTCATTCCTTAATTTAAAAAAAATCCTGAACACTCAGCCCTGAATTAAATTCACAGTGAACAAGATACACCAAATGATTCTGCTTTAAAAACTTACATTCTCATTAGGGTAGACAATATATAGTTAAGCAAATGACCAAAATCAGTACAGCTTCCAACAAGTGCCAAGAAGGAATTAAAAGGTTGCTGTCTAAGGAATAATGGGAGGGATCCACTTCAGAAGGGATCATCAGGGAAAGGACAAGCCACACAAGAAGTGGGGGACTATTCCTGCCAGAAGAAGAGAAAGTACATGGTGCTAAGAGGGACAGGGCGCATCCTCTAGGATAGGACTGAAGGCTGCATAGTGTTGCTAAAAGTAGTAATAAATAAACTGAAGAGCATTTTGGAGACAGGCAGGACTTGGATCAAAATATATGTGCCATATATTTGATCTTAGCTTTTCTGCAAGTGCATAAAATATTAGATCTGTGACGCATCTCAATATAAAAGCTATTGGACTTTATAATTGCTCCTACCAATCCTTTGTGTGTTTACCTATATATGTACACTTACACAGACAGCAGTGATGAATATCTACAAGTCTGATTACAAATGAGCACATTTTCTAATTCAGTCATTTAGATAGCACATTCTAAAACTATATAGTTATATATTACTATCTCATTACTATTATAATATTATAAAATATAATTAGAATAATTAATATATTATTACATATATTTTTATATTATTAAATATATTTATATATTTATAAATAAATATATTTAATATATTTTAATATATTAAAATATATTTTAATATATTTATATTAATATAAAAAGTTCTGGTAAAATTGAATGCACCTAATGCAATGGTGCATGCAGAAATGTTGATTGAGTCTGAATTGCTATTACTACAAAGACAAGATTATAAAATTCAAATGTATTGGAGGAAATTTATACTTGATATCAATTATGGCTTGTTGGTGCTTTATTTTCTTTAAATAAAAGTAATTGAAATAGGAATCCATGGAGATGGAATATAAGTTTGAATAAATATCACTTCAATAAATTACTTTGTTAATTGTTTTATGCCATTAACATCTCATATTAAATCACGTAGATGATTCTAAAAGATGAATTGTTCATAGTTAATTTTTAATCTCTTGGCTATTTCTTACCACTCAGATGTTCCTTGGTTTCCTTCTGCCTGCCTTTATTTCAGCTGAATTTCATAATTGCCTGAAGCTTAGTAAGCCTGGCCAAGATGTACTTTCCACTAGACACTGAGAGACACCCAGTTTTCACATGATATGTTCTCTACCACCTCCTTCCCAATTAATGCTGTTTTCAGCATGCTTCTTTCTCATCAATTTCTCCTTCATTTGGCATGGCCAGGTTCACAACTTGATATTCTGGCCTCTGGCTTCGGACTTTCTGGTGGCCTGAGGCAAGAAGGCCAGGAATTTTTAAATTTTATCCTTTGAGATTTCTTTTCTCCCCAAACTATGTGACTTATTGAGGGATGGGGCCAGATAGGTTATGGTGGGTAAGGGTATCAGAACAGATATATGTCACCTTCTTCTGGGTGGCAGCCAAGATGATGAGACAGGGCTCCATGATGGCTTGGCTGACAAAGCTTTACCTGCACAGAGCTCTGACCAGCTCTGATCATGGGCCGGACACTGAGCAGAAGCTTCAGCTAAGCCTACCTCGAGCTCTGTAGGTGGCTATACTACCATCAGCTCCATATTCTCAATGACCAGGTTTCAGGATTTAAGCTGTCATGGATTGCAGTTCTGCACACCTCATGGACCTCCGCATTGACCTTTGGCATCCCAACATTCCCCTAGGACAACATAGTATCAGCTGTAGAGTTCCCTTCCTATGGCTATACAAAGAGGGAAGGCATAAACGTGTTCTTCCAGGCCAGTATTTAATTGAAAATTGATAGCCAGGGATACATGTTTCCAAAACCAATTCTTGGATCCATAACAGACCTACTGAATCAAATTTCCTGGGGCAAGGAATTGGAATTTATTTTTTTAACAATACTCTTGGTAGTGTTGATATTTATTTGCACTAAGATTTGGAACTCCGATTGTTTAGAGTTCATGTATTTACATTTACTTGTATCTGATACCTGCCTCTTCCCATGGAAGAATTTAGATGGCTAGATTCCCCCAAAATCAATAAAAGTCAAATAGGTGAGAAAAAATTAATATATGGATGACTATGAAAAATACAAAACAATATATTTATTTATTTAGTTTCTCAAAAACCTTTTTTATACGTTGGTACCTGAGAAATAGGAAAGTTTGCTTTAAGCTGACTACATTTTTAAGAAATAATATATAGGCATTGGAGCTACAACTCAAAGATTCACATTTCTGAATGAGCAAGAGCAAAGAAGAGAGAGACAATTTGGTTCCAGAATCTCAAAAGTCTACAAATATGTAAATAGAGGAGAATTTAGTTAAATATCTAGGTAGAGAGAGTAAAAGTTAGTTTCCAATAGTTCTCTGAAGTCTGGAAATGAAAGACTATTTTCTAAGTAGTTCAGCATAGCCCTAATTCCTAGGGAAGATTTGGGGCGATGCATTAAAAAATGGCTCCAACTTTTTATACCTCCAAAGTGAAGCAACCTAAGAAATGTACGTGCCTTCCAAAACTCTTTACCTATAGGACAAATGGAGAATATGGTAGGCTGGATGGTGTAAGGCGGCTTTGTCTAGGAAGTACTGCAAACTTTCCTGGGAAGTGGCCCTAACAGCAGTTTTTTTTTTAAAAAAAAAAAAAAAAAAAAAAGAAGGGCCTGCCTCACTTCTCTGTGGAAGAGATGCTGATAGGTGTGTACTTTGAAGGACCGAGTAAGCATCCACTCATGAATCTCTCAAACAAGGAAAAATTTGCCTCAAGTCTCCAGGTAGTTGAATATATGAAGTGAAGAATTTTAAAAGGTTATTTTAGTTTTTAGAAGTTCATATATTTTCTCTACTATGCTATTCCAATAGGTCATTCTTGTCTCAATCACCATATTTGATATCATGTACAGACAACCACATGGCAAGGACAGTACTGGAACTGGTGAGTCAACCATTTGAGATAAAATGGATTCAAAGTATCCTGATGGCCTAAGGTCTTAAAAACTGAGCCTCTCTGTCCTTTGGCCCCAAAGGCTAGAGACTAAGTGCAGGATCATGCTCTTGAATAAGAAACTCTCAGCCCCAAGTCTCATCTCCTGCTTCTGGCTATGCAATTGTAGGCAAGTCATTTAACCTATTAATTGATCTCCTCAAAAGAAGAAGAATAATACCTACTGAATAGAATTGATCACATATATGTGTACATGCCACATAATGCTGCGGATTTTTAAAGACCTAACACAATTAATACGCTATTAAATTATGTTTAATATGTCAAAGCAATTCTTGATTTTTCAAATGGCTGCCCTTTGAATATGTATTAAAATGTGTATTAAAAATTACATATTCTCAGGGTACCTCGGTGGCTCAGTTGGTTAAACATCTCCTTTCAGCTCAGGTTATGATCCCAGGGTGCTGGGATTGAGATCCATGTCAGGTTCCCTGATCAGCAGGGAGTCTGCTTCTTCCTCTCCCTCTGCCCCTCCCCCCTGCTCATGTTTGCTCTCTTTATCCCTCTCAAATAAATAAATGAAAAAAAAATTTTTGAAGTCTATATTGTCTGTATAGCACTCATTTATATTTTGGGCCAAGCACTCTAAGAGGGGTGAACCTTGAACCATTACGTTCAGTTTCTCAATTGCACGTGATACAGCATTTTTTTTTTATTACAAACATATGTAGGCTGGAAAGCCTACAACATACTCTAAATCTCTTCTCTTATTGATTGTATTTGCAAGCAGAAAAATTGAATTATTCTTCTGTAGTTTATAGTAGCTTTTATTTGTTGGCTTTTTTTTTTTTTTTTGGTTAATACTCCAATAACACACAGGTTTTTGTGCCACACCGAAGCATGATTTAGCACATTCTTTGCAGTTCAGAGGTGCTTAAGCACACTTCCCTCCCACTACCAGCCCTGAACATAGCTGCCATTTTTCAGAGTCAGCCAGAAGTGTGATGAGCTTGCAACAAACAGGATTTAAAGGGCTAGAATCAATGAGTATGCTCAGCATTGCTGCATTGCATACCCCAAAGGAATGGCAAAACGACACATGAGCAGGAACTAATGGTTGATATCTTATGGAGCATGACAGTGATTTTTCCAACAGTTGGCTGCACGGGTTTGGAGGCTATTCTTTGGGAGACGTATCACATCCGCCCACAAGAATTATATTTACTGCATAATCCAGGCTGAAATCATTTTAACCAGCTTTATCGAGGTATTATTTGTTTTACATTTCCTCTGAGAGTTTACGCAATAGATAACTATGGTAGATAATTGTATATTCACGTAAACACACACACGCAGAGAAGAGAATTAGAAACACTTTCAGATTCTAGTTTCACACTTATCAATACATTTATCCAACACTAACAGTTTTTCAGTCTCACGGCCAGAACAAATTTTTGATAATGAATTTAAAGGCCAAACATATTTTTCCTCTATTGTGATGAGGCTCTTCTGTTGGTACCTGTGGGGCACACACACACCCGCCTTACTAAGAAGGGGGGCAGGAGGATTTGCTAAAGGGGTCTTTTACAAAACTGGACATCGTTTTAACATTTCACAAGATTGCTATTCCTGGATATATGGCTTAACTTCACTGAGGTAAAGAAGCACGTTAATCCCGTTTTAGGGGGGAAACATTTGCTAAGCCAGGCTGACGCTTCTAAGGACATTATCTCCTTCATCTCCCCAAGGTTCCTAGGTTACATATACCTTTTTCTTTTCTGATAGTGAGGTGTAGCCCTCACTATCATCATAGTGATCATAAAAGGATGCTGGTAGTATTTGCTTGTCACTAAGGAAGAATTGTAGAGAACATGAAAATCAACATAATTATAAAACACACTTGAATCACTTACTTAAGAGAGGAAGTAAAGGTTACTGTATACCCTGTTATTTTAGCTGCTGTCTTTCTAGCATTCTCTTTCTGCCCCCCAACCTGCTTTAACAATTAGTTTCAGCCTCTCATTGCTGCAGGAAAAAAAAAAAGGAAAAAAAAAAAGAAGAAAAAATACTATCCTCTCCCTACATTGAGGATTTTATTTTCTTTTTCTACCTAATTTGAAAGATCCAATCCTCAGGGGCTAAATAATACTGTTAAGTGAGGTGATGATTCTAATCCTCACCCAATTCCTACTTTTATGGGGAAATGTGGGCAAATCACAAGTTTCAATTTCCTTTTTTATGAAGTATTTTAGCAACTCCTCAGCTTAGTTATATATCTTGAACTCTAAGTAAAACACACAATATATATATAAATCATGTGTATCCATACATTTTATTTATAATGTATATGTATACGTATATATAAATCCCAATTATATGTGAATAAGTTTCACAGATAGCATCAAATTTGCTATTCACATCTGTGAATTATTATAATTTTGACTAATATTATTACTGTCTTTCAAAAATACTTTTCCATTTTGGAAATGTTAAACCATATGACAAAAAGTCCTGAAAAGACAAAAAGGAATTACTCATAATTTTAACTACTATTGTCATTTGTGTCTCTAGCCTTAGAATAAAACCCAGATCTCCATGTGTCTCTAAGCTGTATTTGTTCTGCTGTGCCTGCATCTGCATTTCCTCAAATGCTAGCCCAATTTCAATTTCTGAAGCCTTCCCAACTTATCTTTGGAACCATTCAGAATATCTCACAAATATTCCCAAATACAGAACCTAGGTAACCGGGTGGGGGGGATCCCGTAGACTCAGTGGTTCCTGTCGTGCTCTATGCCGTCATGCTGCTTTAGAGATGCCCCATTCCCTTCTCCCCATTGACATCACCACCATTGAGCCTGCTCCGTGGCTACCAATAACTGAAGCAGACCATAGCCTCATTGTACAGCTGACAGTGCCACCCTCTATTGCTCTCAGTTTCTGGCACCAACTTTGCTGAATTCACCAGTGCTGACTTGCCTTTTCAGTCTCCCAGAGATTTTAGTAAGATGCCTAGGATTTTCAATTCTTCTTTCAAGATGAAGTATAAAATCCATAAAAATGTGACCAGAAGGCAATAGTCTTGGTGGTGATACTGGTGACCATGGTAGCCGTCATCACAACCTGTTTTATACTCTAAAGTATACCCTTCACTGCACCTTGGCCCATTGTCTTTGACCCTCTTCTCGGCCAGCTTAGGGAATTTGTTGCCAGGCAGTCTTTCACAGGAGAGGAGGCCTATGGAGCGCCTCGAGTAAGACAAACACAGGTTTATGCTACGGCACTAACATGAGTAGATTCCCCTCTGTTCTGTTGTATCCCGTTCAGGGGTACCATATGCACTGTGCCTAGAGCGAAGCACACCAAAGTAAATAAATCACTTATAGCTCTACTCACACGGAGCTTAGAGTCTATCAAGCAGGGGAGTGACAGATGGCAGACAAATGTTTGCAGTATTAATGAGTATTATAAAAAGTAAATTATAGGCTGCTATGTGAGGCTAGAGAAAGGGAATCTAATGTCAGGCAGGGACTTCAAATTAGCATAGTTGTAGGTGTGTGTGTGTGTGTGTGTGTGTGTAGATATTGGCCTACATTACTATATTGTCCCAGCTGTGACTACTCCATTGTATCACACACAGAATGGCTTCACACATTTAAATTGCCTCCTTGGTCTCCGAAGGCAACTGAGTGGTGACCCCGGAGCCTGTAAGTCAAAGAAAACATCCCAGATGTAAGACTTAAAGAATGAAATAGAATTAGTCATAAAATATGGGTGTGGGATATTGGAGAAGAACATTCTAATTAAAAATAAATAAATAAATAAATAAATTAATTAATTAATTAAAAAAATAATAAATAAAAAAACGAACCTTTATGTACAACAAATAAATATTTATGAGCAATAACAGTAATAACAATCATTTTCATATCACAAGGATTGTTCTAAATACTTTAAATTTATTTTGTCGTTTAGTTTTTATATCAAGAACATAAAGAAAATTCTATTCGAATTCATCTTTTTTTAGGTGAAGAAACTGAGGTTTAGAGATAAAGTACTATGCCAAAGTTTACCCAGTCAGGCAATGGTCAGCTCAAGATATGAATCTATTTTTGTTAACTTTAAAACATAAAACCTTAACTGCTATGTGAACATTTTTCAAACTGTGGGTGCTGATCCATTAAAGAGTCATGAAATTAATTGAATGAATCAATTGCTCAAAAGTTTTTTTTGGTAAATACAAGAGAAAAAAAAGGATAGAAAATATTACAGCATATCATAGCTAAAAGGGATTGCTATTTATTTAAAAAATTCTTTCAGTAAAATATCTGTATGAATATAATGTGAAATATAATTTTATTTTGTTGGGTCAAGAATAATGTGAAATCTAATTTTATTTTGTTGGGTCAAGAATATTTGAGGAAGAAAGCATTATTTCATACTGACTCTTCAGCTCTGAAACAGGAAAATAAAACAATGCCAAGTATGATTGTTGCATAGAGAGCAAGGGGAAGAATATTAAAGAAGCAGGTAGGAATTCAATAATAGATTTTTTTTCTGTGTTACAAATTTGAACTTAATTTAATGGTACTGAAAAACCGCTAAGGGGCACCTGGGTGGCTCAGCAGTTAAGTGTCTGCCTTCAGCTCAAGGTGTGATCCTGGGGTCCTAGGATCAAGTCCCACATCGGGGCCCCCCCACAGGGAACCTGCTTCTCCCTCTGCCTGTGCCTCTGCCTCTCTCCCTGTGTCTCTCATGAATAAATAAATAAAATCTTTAAAAAAGAAAGAAAAACTGCTAAGGATTTAATTAAGAGGTAATAAAAGGGTCACCACAGTGGTTCCGTTGGTTAAACATCTATTGATTTCAGCTCAGGTCATGATCTCAGCTCAGGGTTCTGAGATCAAATCCTGTGTGGAGATTCATGCTGTAGGATTTTCTCTCTCTCCCTAGGCCCTTGAACCTCCCTATACTCTCTCTTTCTATATATAGGGTGTTTTATATATAGGGTGTTGCAGTATGTATTTTTCTAAGATGATTTGGGAATAAATTGAGACAAGTAAATCCCAGAGATATTGGTCAGGAGAATATTGTGATTATCCAGGGAAGCAAAGATGGGAGCTTTGATAAAGGCATGGCAGTGAGTATGGAGAAACCTGGAAACAAATTATTGGTATTTGGGGGAAAGAACTGACAAAACAAATACGTGATTGTTTTTCTTTTTTTTATTTGCACAGAGTATTGATCCAATTTTTACCTGCCTTTTACTTAAATAAGTTTAATTTTCATCAGGAACATTATTTGATATAATTATAAAATATTATTTAAAATTTTTTAATATGTAATATTCAAACTGCTAATTACAATTTTTATAACAAAAGTAATATAATGTTAATTATAGGGGAAAATCTTCATTAAAAGTTTTCTGTAGCAAAAAAATGGAAATCCACCCTAAAGAAAAATAATTGCAGATATTTTTTATTAACTTTATAGCTAGTGTCCCTTTCTCAAAATAGATTTTATAAAGGCTATAAAATTTCTATGCATTATACAAAAATTATATAAACCTATTGTTCATGGGTGCAAATATTTTTGAATGGATATACCATAAATCATATAATCAGAAGTCAAAGTTACAGTTCTATCTGGTTGTACCTTATATTACATTAACTTTAATTTTGTTAAAAAAAAAACCTGCTTCTAAAACAAAAAGCAAAGAAGAAAGAAAGAAACGGAAGGATAGAAGGGGGAGAAAGGGAGAAGGGAAGGAAGTTGTTTTGTAAATAAGTCTATTATCTGAAGGCAAAAAAAAGAAAGTCCATACAGGAACATCATGAAGGAATCTTTTTCTTCTTTTGTAGATTATTTGCCTATATGGAATCAGAGTCTCTCAGAAGCATAAGCGACTTGTAATTCCTTAAAAAATATGGTTACTATGTTTTATCCAAAATAATTAAGACAAAAAACAAAGACTATGCAGTCTCTCAAATGAGGATGATATGACGCATGCCGCAGGCTTGTGATGAAAATTGGGTAAGTTTATCCTTGCGAAACAGTCTGTACATAATAAGTATTATGTAGGCATTTGAAAAAGGAAGGAAGGAAGATGGGGAGGAGGATGGTCATTCACTGATAATTCTATTTCAAGAAATGCTTTCAGAAAAAAATCGCATGCCATTTTAAGTTTATTTACTTAAAGGGTGTATTAACAATTGGAAAGGACTGATTGGTATCATTTTGTGTCCACAGTTATGAAAATGTTTTTATTAGAGGCCGATAGAAGAATGTTGGCACTGCTTCATCATTCTTAAAGAACATGCCAGCACCTGTTATCACTATAGGCAACATTGCTTTTACCGCCCATTTAGCATGCTAATTGTTCCTAAAGATTCTGACACTAGGGAGACAGTCAACATGCCTTGCATGGTCCTTAAGTACCTGGAGTGTTTGCCTAAGTCAAATATTTTGAGTTACAGAATCATTATATGCATTAAGTGATCATATTTAGCACATTTATTTAGACTATATGTCAGTTACCCAGCTTTACATCTCTAAATTATTACAAAAGTAAATAAGCAATTTCCCCTTCTTTGTATTTATATCATAAGGTAAGGAATCATACTGAAATTAAGACAAGGTAGAGAAACTTGTTCACTAAAAGCAATTTTTGTGAGTCTAAATAGAAGTAACTAGTTTAATGTAGGCTGACAGCTTTAATACTGAAGGAAGAGAATAAGTAAATTAGTATTTCTATATGCGTAAGCGCATGTATATATTTCTATAGACTCACAAATGTGCACATATACAAATGAATATGAATTTATGTTAGTATTAATCATTCTTAATTTTGTATCAGTCTGGGCACGTGCATAACTATTTTATTTTCAAAATTAGACACAAATTGGTAATAAAAGTCATCCTTTACTGAGTGGTAAACATTAGTAGGCATTTTATTAGAAATTTCCAACATATTATCACCTCATTTCTGAAAACAATTCAATAACATAAGTATTATTATTTATTTTTTAAAAGGTAAGGTAAAGAAACTGAGAAGTAGTGATGCTTGGTGAATTACAACCACAGTATCTGCTTCTCACTTTAATGCTAAAATATCCTATGATTTAGCATCAAAGTGGACATGCATTTCTTAGGCAGGGGTATTTGAAAACCTAAATTTATTGCAGGGGTACCTGGGTGGCTCAGTCGGTGAAGTGTCTGCCTTCAGTTCAGGTCATGATCTTGGGGTCCCAGGATTGAGCCCCACATCAGCAAGGAGTCTGCTTCTCCCCCTGCCCCCGACCCCGCTAGTGCTCTCTCTCTCTTCTCTCTCTCTCTCTCTCTCAAATAAATAAATAAATTCTTAAAAAAAGATAATCTAAATTTGTCATTTCATAACAACTTACTCCTATTGGTGATGATGAAAATATCCTTTTATTGCACTGGGTCTTTGCACTTTGTAATTGTACTACATATATCATTTTATTTCTTGCAGCTCCGTTCTCTATTTTTCTGTGCCAAATAATGTGTCACACTTTTGCATTTGAATATCAAATGAACTGCCCCATATAAGGATGTTTCCATGTGTATATGTGCTGCTTCACCAAACGGACTTGAACTTCACTGGGGGCAGAGACGGCTGGGTGTGAACTCTATAGTATCTTGGTCAATGCAGAGTGCAGAGGTGCTCATTTAATATCATATCCATTGTCTCGGAAGTTTATTCGTTAAGAATGTTCCTGGGCGGTACGTAAGAGTACCAACTGCCCAGTCTTTTAACATGAAAAATTTGGTAACTTTGAAGTGCGTTTACTTCCTTAGAGTAAATCTCTCTTTCCTTCTCAATGTTTACATTGTTTTTCTGCTTGAAGGTTATTCAAAACTAATGGCAGTATTTTTAACATCCCTTAGCTTACCAGCAAACTTCATGAAGATCATAGAATTGTTGACTCCTACTCCCTTAACACACTTCTCCAGCCAAGTGCCAAATTACACAGATGGAATATGTAAATAAAGAAACTTTATATAAAATACGCACCAAAAATATTGCACTTCTTGGCATGATTAGAAAGAAAAAAAAAACCTACCACTCCACAGTTGGAAAGATTCAGTACAAAATGAAGAACAATTTGTCACTAATAATTTTTAAAGCTATGTAATATAGGAATAGCTTGACAGGAATACTACTTTTATTTTTTTTTTCTTTTTGTTAGGAATACTACTTTTAATGAATATTAGAACTTTGTTCACATGTATATAAATGGATGTTACTTAAACATGTTCATTTGACTGAGAGACCACAATGCATATTTTTCTCAATTCAGGGAAAGTACAGTCAACAAATCATGTTATTGGAGATGAATGTCAACTTTAAATACATGAGAAGTACAATATGAAGTAATTTATTTTGAGAATAACTTTCATTTTTGTGTGGCTCTGAAATCTCAGAGATTTTCTGATGATGAAGAGGCCCTTTAAGACACTGCTGCCTCTTCTAGAATGTGAAATGCTTGGACATGACCCGAAATAGTCCACATACCTGTAAACTGAGAACAGGATTCATCATACACTAGGAATGCAGGAAAATGAGGCACAGGGAAGGAAAACACATGTGGCATTTCACATGGCAAATCATGAGACTAACTTGCTCTTTATGTTTAAAAGTTAAGATAAAAATCCAGAGCGTATAAAATCAAAAGGCCCAAAACAATAATAAAAGCCACCAAGGATTCCTCAAGCCTCTCCCGATTCCGATATGTTGAATCAATTCAAATGGAATATATGAATGTTTAATTGTTTCATCTTTGAATCAGATTTCACTTCTATGCAGCTCAAATTCTGAATATGGAAGGGAAAAGGTAAGAAAAGGGAAAAAGCTAAATTTTAACAGACAGGATGCACGATTAAAGAACTCACTAAAATGAAAAGTGCAACTTTATGGATTATTAATGCAAAAGTAAGGCAATTATTCACAAACACATATGTACACGAACCCATTTAGTCTCAGCCGTCCTCTCTTTTTCTAATTAGCTCAAGATGAATCTCAGGACTATCTGAACCACGTAGCTTTCAGACAAATCGATTCAAGTGCGAAGCATCACTGCCTCAAACTTGCAACACCTATTTCAAGTGCTTATAATTTTTTTTCCCTCTTGTTTTGTTTTGGTGATGTTATAGAGGTTGAGTTTGATAGAAATTTGAACTTCAGATAAAACTTTACTGTTATAAACTGCGTTCAGTGTATCCATTCCCAGAATTGTAGTGCAAACTTATTCTGATGTCTTTCTGCCAAAGGCCATTTACGAAATTCAACTGGATCTAACAATAATTTACCATATCTTCCTGGATGTAATTAAAGATATAAGAGAGAAAAAAAAATCCCTCTTGGAGAATTAGATTGCTTATTTCACTTTTTAAAGGAATTTTAGAAGAAAGATGTCAAGGATTATTCTTGAAAGTGTGCTTAAAATATCTCGTTCTATTGTATGATAAGAATTACTTATGTGTCTTTTTTACTCCTCTCTTTATGAATCTAAATAGAAATTACATAAAATAGCAAAAGATTCATTCAAATATTAGCCTGTTATGAACTATAATTTTTATGTAGGAATATAATAATTTTGCAGTTTGATTATTCACTATGGAATTATTGATTATATACTTTCTCTGGGGAGCCACAAAGAAAGAAATGTTTATTCTGCCAATAAAGACCAAAAGAATAAAATAGAATAAAGATCCACAATTCGTTTTCTCAAATATTTGCTATGTCTTTTTAATTCTACCCCATAGTTTCCTCTCAAATTAATTTCCTCCTTGCATTTCATGCATTTGTTCATTCATAGAACATGTTTGTGAGGGTCTCCCCTATTTCAAGTGCTAAACCAAGTTCTGGAAGCACAGAGATTAAAACCGATCATACAGCTCACCCCCAAAGAACTTCCAGCAACTGTGGGAAGGAATTCAGGAATCGGCAATAACAGCACAACTGGGCGAGTCCATGGCAGATGCTCAGTTACAAAATTTCCGAAGGCACCTGACCTGATCCAAAGAAAAGGTAATATTCGAACAGAGTCCTTATGACAAGTATTATTTAAGTAGGTTGACAAGGTCCGTAAAGGTATGGCAGATAAGGGAAACACCATATAAAAGTACAAGAGAGCATGCCTCACTTAGGAAACTGCAAGATTCCTGTAAAGCTGGATAAAAATGAACCCTTGAGGTTGTAGCAAGAGACCAAAATGCAAATGTATAAATGAAGACAAACTAACAAACTCTACGGGTCCTTGTAAACATACCGACAAAGTTCCTCCCTGCAGCTGCAGGACTGAGAGCCCCATTTTCCTACCAGTTGTCCAATGAGGACTGCTCTCAGGTGCTGGTCACAGGGCTCCCTTCTTCTTCAAAGCTCACAGCAGAACACTTGTGCATTGACTCCCTCTTGTTTTGAGTCTCTGGTTATCATTCTCAGACCTCTAAACTCTGGTCTCACATAATTATATCCAAGCCACCCAGGTAATGCTCCCTTTTAAAAATTAACTGTGCCCTGTAACAACTCTAATCATAGGAGTGAAATCCCTCACATTCATAGGATGTGGACACGAGGGGCCAGAGAATCCTCTAGAGCATCTTGGAATCCCGCCTCCCACACTGGCTAACTGTAAATTATTCCATGGGACCTTTTACTCACTTTCTCTTCCCAGATACAGATATCCAAGACAGGACTCTGAGGCCTCAAAAGAGAGCGGGACCACCGGATGGAAGGAGCATAGGTCCTGGAATGAGTATAAGCACCATTTACTCTTCCAACCCCACCATCTTGCCTAGTCCTGGGAAGTGAGCAAGAAATGAATCCTTATTGTCTTAGATTTTTGGAACCCTTTGTTCAGTTGATAACCTGTTTGGGCTAACATAGAAATTTGCATCAAATAGCAATAAAAATAATATTGTGAGATAGTAGAGCTTACTGTTCTCTCGCTCTTTGGGTTGTCCTTTCTTTCCCTAATAATTCAAGTAGCTTCTCTCCCTTTTTAGTTTGGTGGCCTTGAACAAAAAGCTCTATTTTGTTAGTAGATTTTGTAAATCTTACTACGTGCAGACATCCATTTGAAAGCTAGTGTGCTTTCAGCGGGCAATATGCAGGCTTTGTTGAGAAAGAAATATTTCTCTTTGAATGATGAAACACTAACTTTTGCATTTCAAGAGCAGAGTCGTGAAGTTCAAGATAGAGACTGTATAGCAGGCATCGTAGATCAGTGAAAGATGCCTGCTAACATGCAACAGTTCTCTTGCCTCAAAGCAGAAAAAGTTATGATTGCTGATGGAAGGAGGAGGATGCAGGGATTGTGAGGAGACACCACCTCCGTCTATGAGAAGTAGAGAGATCTACAATCTTGAGGGATCTGGGCGCCACATAGAGAAGCCCCTTGTGCAGCAAGAGGTTGGCATGGTGATGGAGGTGTTCAGTGCATTCATGGAGACTCGTTGCTGGAAAAGCGCCTTTGAGTTCCAAAGTATTGAGGGGGTTGACAGATCTGGAGGGGCTGAGAGCCAGGACAAGGACTTCAGAGCAGGCGTGAACTTGTCCACTACAGGCAAAGGCTGGGGCAGTGAGAATAGAAGTTCATGTGAGGCAAGATGGGGATACTGCTGTGCAGCTGCTGAAAACGGAGGGTGACACTACCGCAGACAGCCCTCTCCTGGCATCAGGGTAGATGACACAAGTCCCGCCTCCCTATTACTATTAGATTACTTTCCAGGAGAATGAAGAAAACAGAGAAGAGGGGGAAGATTTAATGTATTTGGAATGTTTCAGCGGAGTGACTGGGTGTGCACACGGGTGATACTCGGCTTTCTATCACCTGCTGAAATAGAGGCCCAAACTGAAGTTATTTGGAGAAATATGTAAAATGACATCCATGGAGGTAAGAGGTGACATCATTGCTAAATCACTCGATGGAATACTTTTTAATCTAAATTTCAATAGCTGTTGATGTTGAAAAAGGGAGGAAACACACACACACACACACACACACACACACACACACACACAACTTCCTAAATGAAAACCTACTTAATCTCATGAAGCTAGCCTACTGAGGCATACGGTGTGTTTTAATGGTTTCTTTTCCTTTGCCTAACTCTTAAATGATCCCTGAATTCCTTCCTCTGCCATTTTTGTTTCACGCTCTAAATACCACCCTCAAAAACTCCCAAGCACACACCCCCACGTGAAGCCGTGTTGACTACCTAATCTTTAACTTCGGCCCAGATCTTGCTCGGAGTTCTTTGCTATATATTGAGTTTCTTACAAGATGCATTGTTGACCACTTCTTTACCTTGTGGGAAGCTCCAGATCAACATGTGTCCCTCACCCCATCGGCAACCCCTCTTACGTATTCTACCTTCATCACTGATATTAAAAATCTTAACATTGTCTGAGATTTCTTTTCCTTGTGTGCTGAGTCATTAAGCACACACCTACACTTCTATGAATTTTACTTCCTGATTCATTCTTCCACTGCATATAGTTTGTCATTAAAACCCATCCATTGTTCATTTTTTTTTATTATTATTCTCACATTTTGGATTTTTCTCCCCAATTCCTGCATGCTTTCATTAAAATCTCTCTCTTCTCTCATGTTTTAACGTTTTTCCCTGTCTGTTGAACATATTTATAATATTCAGTTTAATATTTGTTCTTTCTGTTCTGCTTTTTTTTAGATAATAATTTTTACATTAATGATTCTTATTGCATAGCGTTTGAGCTCCTCAGTAACTGAGAATTTGTACTTTATTGGATCTGTCCATTACTTTGACTAATATTTGTTGCTAGAGAAGAATTACAAAACTTGGTTTCTAAATGGAGTCCCCCTTAGTTTATGATTGGAAATTCTATTGTCTCACTCGAGGCTGACAGCCTTTCTAGTCTTTCCCTACTTTTAGGAAACTTCTAGTAACTCTGCCCCTGTCGTTGATTTCATCCTAGACCCTTACCTTCTGTTCTGATCAGCTCATGCAGTGGGGAATAAAGGTGGACATATAGGAATGTTCAGGTGCTTCCTAGGCTATGTACACTCATCGATAGAGCATCTCCACCACAGACAGACTCCAACTCTCCTCTTTATTACTCTGCCTTATAGGACTGATAGTGGAATTGGTGCTGCTATCTTCCCAACCCGTGGAAATGAAGGCTTAGGAAGAGGGCAGGGCATAAACAGGAAATCTAGCTCAACCTGTGCCTCATCTGAGGTCCTTTGCCTTCCTTAATTTGCAACCTTTCCCATCTCCTCCTACCCTTGTTCCATCAAGATCCAACCTTCTTTGGTCTCTCCAAGGATTTTTTTAGTTATTTTTTTGGTTTGGTTTGGTTTGGTTTGGTTTTTTTCTGTGGGTTTTTTTTTTTTTTTTTTTTTTTTTGTAATTAGTGGTTGATTGAATAGAGTTTCTCATGGCTGTCGCTTTACATATTCCAGAAAGCATCATTCGTATTGTGTACTACAGTGAGATGCCACTCCCTGAGAATACAATATGGAATAATGATCACCAGAATTTTGCAATGATTCTGAGTTCATTAACCTCCCTAACAGTTCTATGGTTGGTTCTGTGAAGGAATGCAGATGACTGTGGTCGTTCACCATGTTGTCTAGAAGCAGAAGAAACTATCAATTGTTAATATTTGACACCCCTTAACTACTGACAGTTCCTTTAAAATAAACACTATTTCGATTATCAGTCTTTACCCAGCATGAGATTCAGTACCTGGTTCATAGAAACTTAATAACAAAGGTTAAATCAACTTGTTAAATGAAATGAGAAAAAAGGAAAGGCAATTTGTTTAAGAGATATCAGGGAGAGAAACTGAGATAAACACAGAGAGACAGACAAAGAGAACAAAGAAGGAAATGTCGGGCAAAAGATTATGCTCAGGTGAAGAACATTGTTGATGGGTTCTACTCTTGGCTTTACTACCTTTTAAAGAGCCTCATAAGATGTCATTTTGCTCAAACATAAACACAGGGCATGTGTTTGTTACATCTGTCAGCCAGAACAAGCAGCATCTCATATCATTATCTTTCTAATTGCAAAGAACCAAAACCAAATCCACAACTTGTCTCATTACTGACTTTTTATAAAAAGATTTAAAAATAAGACTCACATTGTCAAAAGCCATTGGCTTCAACATGAATATACTCACAGATTTTTTTTCCCTCAGAACACAATTTAATTAATCCAAGGATGTGCGCATCCATGAAAAAGCTTCCTAAAAATTAAATTTGTACTTCTTTTTTTTGCATATATTGCAAAAATCAAAATCTTTATCTGTCTCACGTAAAAAGTCTTCAGACTATAAATATGGCCTCCCAACCATGTTCAGCCATGCTCTGAATCCATAACCATATGGAGACCATAATTTAGAGGATTATTGGCAGAGCCAAGTTCCTGTCATAGAAAATCATAGAGTTGGTGGTTAGTATGCATATTTTGATTCTTCAGGTACATTCAGTTGTACTACTGAATTTCCGATTAAGAAATTATTTTAAAGGGATCCCTGGGTGGCGCAACGGTTTGGCGCCTGCCTTTGGCCCAGGGCGCGATCCTGGAGACCCGGGATCGAATCCCACATCGGGCTCCCGGTGCATGGAGCCTGCTTCTTCCTCGGCCGGTGTCTCTGCCTCTCTCTCTCTCTCTCTCTCTCTGTGACTATCATAAATAAAAAATAAATAAAAATAAAAAAGAAATTATTTTAAATAAATGTCTGCCACAGGTATTCTATTAAGATCGTCTTTTTTGAGTTGAAACTCATGAAGCATAGCAGATTTCTTTTTTTTTTTTTTTTTTTTTTTGGCTTTGGCTTTGGCTTTGGCTCATAGAAAACCATAAGTTTGTAACTGAAATTTTGGATTAGCTTTAGAGGCATAAGGAAAATATGCCCCATAACATTTTCAGGGGAGTTTTATTTCCAAAAGAACCTCATTATAAAGAAACCTTATCTAGAACATGGGCTCCAAGAAAAGTATGGCAACCACAGTGTGCAAAGTTCAAGGTAAGCATTAATGACATGGATATAAATTGCTTCCTGAGAACTCAAGGAGACAATTTGGACCATAAGCTTTAACAGAAGAGTAGAGGAAGGGAAGTTTCATAGAGTCGCATCTGCTTTAAATATCTAACACCTTGAATCAAGGGGAAAAAAATGGAATCAAAGCTATGCATGGGAAAAAGGAAAATGTTTCCTAAATGGAGTATTAGTTTGAGTTAAGGAGTGGGAGAAAAGGGGTTTTGGCTTTAAAGACTAATTTTGTTCTTTATTTTATAAACTACTGGTCATTTGGTCATTTTCTCTTAATTATTCTTAATATTCCCTTACCTAGACCTATTTTTCCAGTAAGAAAGGAGTACAACCAGACTACTTATATTTTATTCAGAGTTTTCAGACAGATTTAATGTTTTTGTTCTTATGTGACAAATGCATTTATTGAAATTGTGGTTTGTATTTCAGGTAAACACAGTACAGAGACATAGGAAGGCAATGTCAGCATTAATCAATTTTCTGTTCTGCATTAAGTTGGAATAAAACATTCCCGGGTGACATGACAAAACCATGCTTTATAAAAGGGAGACAAGATCCAGATAGCTTTTGGTTTTTCTCTTCAAATCTTGTCATATTTT
Source organism: Vulpes lagopus (assembly GCF_018345385.1). Lineage (NCBI taxonomy): Eukaryota > Metazoa > Chordata > Mammalia > Carnivora > Canidae > Vulpes > Vulpes lagopus. Next base: position 3,783,546 of record NC_054824.1, read on the forward strand.
TCCAGCTAAAAAGTTTTTCTTTAAACTAAAACAGATATAGAATCCTAGTAAATATATATTTAAATTTTGATAGCTTTATCAAAGCATGATTTCCTCCCTTTTTTTTTCATTGAGATGGAGTCTCAGGCCTTCTTTAAGTTTGTTTTCTTCTTTGATTTAATAACAAATGATTTCCATTGTACTTTACTTAAAAGCAAATCACAATTGACCGCATGCTATGAGAGTCTCATAGTGTGAAATCTAGACTTCTTCACAAAATATTTACCATAAACATCCCTAGGATTAGAAGACTTGTTTTTTCCAGTCTTTTCCACTGATGCCATATGAATATGGATAGGAGTACATATGTAGATCGGTATAGTTTAATCTTTTATTATTTATTTGCATTTATTTCACCGTTTTAACTTCTCTAGCTGTCATACAAGGTAATAAACACAGCATTGGCTTAAAAGGAACATTATAAAGAAGTTAAATAATTTATCACAATTCAAGCCTTATAAATAATTTTATATGAGTTTTTTAACTTAAGCAGAAAAAAAACTTTAAGTACAAAAGTTTGGGAGCTTAGAAACTTAGAAACTACATTCTCACTGTGTGTGTAAGTCTGTGTGTCTCTATGCATTTATTAATTTCTCTAAAGAGATCATGTTTTAAATATAAAATTATGCAAGGCTTATATAAATATAAGTTATTGAATTTGAAATATGCAATCTAAGGAATGTGAACTGGGAAGGATTGTAAAAATTATGACCATGTTTGCATGAAGAAGTACATAATTTCATGTGATTATTTACTCAATCCTTTAACATTTTAAAAATAAATAAAATTATAAATATAAATACTTCTAACAAAGTTAAAAAGTAAATACATTTGGAAAATGTTACATATATGAAAGAAAAAGTTACTGTCATATTGATGTCTTATTCATGTTCAATATATAGGATTAATTTTTAACAGTAGAAAAATAGTCAAAGGATATCTTTAAAGAAGAAAGCACAGAATTCAAATTTAAAAATTATTACTGAATTGTAATAAAACATTATTATAAAGCTGATGTACCTATCAATATTTTCTTTCTCTTATTCTTTCTTTTAATGATTAAATATTCATATTCACTCTAGTCTGATGAGACAGTTTCCAGCACTGTTGGAGGGACCATGATTTGTGCCATGCTTATTGGAAAGCAATCAAGACTCTCAAAAATGTCCACACATTTTATAGGATAATTCTACTTTTAGAAAATTCACTGTAGGCATAATTATAAATATGGACTAAATAGTGTTTTAGAAAACATTCCTTCTAGCCTTTTTTATATTAACCAATTTCAACAGGTAAAATATCTAATCACAGAGGAATTATTGACTAAATTATGACACATCTAATTGATAGAATTTATGAGGACTATTTAACTCATATTTTTGAAACAACATTAATGACACAGAAAGGGTATTGCTATATATTATCAAGTAAAAGACCAAATAAAATAATATCAACTACAAAACTTGTGAAAAAAACCATTGATCATATATAAGTTAACTTTGCTCCTGTACAAAAGTTTTCCATCTCTGAAATGGAGAAAATACTAGAGACTTGTGGTGTAAATTAACTGAGATACTGCATGTGAAGTAAAGGGTTCTAGAATTGGTATGTGGCAAACATTCTATACATTTATAAACAATTTATACATTATATAGCATTAGCTCTTATAGGAGAATTAGGTCAGGAATGGGAGAGAAATTTTGTTCTTCTTAAAGAGTCCATACACGTCTCGTCCTTCTCTGTGTGTGAAGAAAGCAATGATAACCAACTATAGAGAATTAGTGAAGGAAAGGTTAAAGCCTCTCTTCCTGTTCCAGGGTAATAAATGAACTGCCCCTACCAACATGGCCAGGACAACCAGACGTCAGATATTAAATAGTCTCTTGGAGCTCAAATGAAGTAACTACTAGAACACTGTGTCCACTGGCCAAAAGCAAGAGTGACAAGAGCCAGTTATCCATATGCTTGGTCTGTGCCACCAGCCTCTGAGAGTGGCCTGTGTATTCTCTATAGAGTGGGTTCCTCCGTGTGTGCCTCCAGCGCAGGATCTTATATTTCCAGGGCCATAGAGAAGGGAAATTGTGGCTAAGAGTCCTGTCAGTGGCTGAGGAGTTACTTATAATGAGATAAAGCTGCTAATGGTCTATTTTTTGAGAGATGGATGATTCTGTTAATGAAATAATAGAAAGGACTCTATTCTTCCTACCAGCTTCATGCACATGGGTTACACATGAGATGGGCTCTATTTAGCATACATTGAAGCCTTCTAGCACTTCTTATATTTTTAACTTTTTTTTTGTTTGTTTACCAATAAATGTGTCCGGTAAATATACTAGTCCCTCTTTACATATATGGGAATCAAGGTTCAGTGAGTTTGAATGACCCCCCTGATGACTAAGCAAGTAAATACAGGAGCAATGATACAAATGGATTCCTTGAGTCTTCCAGTCTTCTTTGGACCCTGTCTCACTAGAAATGTGGATCATCTTCACTGAGCTCATGGACTACAGCTCAGCTCTTTGGTTCATATTTTGAAGAGGTCTCTACACCCCTCTAGGTCTAAAAAAGCCAATGTCCAGCTTCCTATTGGGCCAGTAGAAGAGGACATAGATGTCTGTTCTCTGCTGTGATATCTTTATAGCATTGCACTTGACACAGAGCCTTCTTGGCTATATCCGTCCTGGGGAAGTATATCTGAAATTGCTTTCTCCTAGGAGTGGGATGCACAGGGTCACCACCAAACTGGGAGTATAAAATGATACCACAGAGTTAAAAAAATAATCCACAATTAAAATAAGTACATAAAGAAAATCTCTGCAAAGCCACAGCTCTGACTCTGACCATGTATGATCATTTGCAAACAGCTTGGTGTATTCTATTACTTCACAGTTTTCTTCAAGAATGTTGGTGGATATTTGCTTTTCATTTGTTCAACTACAAAAACATTTTAGGATTTCGCTCCAAAGTAACAGGTGACTTCAAGTTTCCACTTCTGAAAAAAAAAAAAAAAAAACACTCACTGTCAAACAACAGCTTTTCAGCTCCCAAACATTAGAGTTGCAGTAATCATAAGGTTTTTTCCAGCCTTGGCATCATTACATCAAGCACCATGATACATACAGGACAGGAGTCATTTAGTTCTGATTTGAAAAAATATATATATTTTGATCAACCCAAGCATTTTCAAATTGAAAGCATAATTGTGGTATTAGAATTAGAAGTAGAATTTAGGAGTACTCTGCACGGTCACTGAATCTTTTGAAAATGTTTTTCAATCTCTTCTTAACATTTCAAAATAATATATACCATGTTTCATGTTTTTAATAATCCCTTTTCCTATAATCCAATTAAGCCCATCAGTCACAAATATATAACAATCAAAGTTGAGTTTGCATGAACCTTGTATCAGGACAGCCAAATACTTTTAATTGGATTATTGTGAACAGAGTAAAAAAGGGATGGTTTTGATGGGTAGAAGATTTAAAGGACGATTTTCAATGATCAGATCACGTTGTATCACTCATTCCTTATTAAAGGTGAGGGGATGGCTATTTGAATAATTCTGAGGTTTGGGAACACCTTTTGGGATCTGCACTGTCTCTACCAGAAATTTTTCATTTGTTTTTTTTTTTTTTTATTTTGATGATCATTTAAAAAATAATTCACTCATTCTGGATTACCTGGTGGTCCTATTTGTTAATTAAATACTGCAAGGGGATTCCAGCACTTACATTTTTTTTTAGTATGATGGAATACAAAGCTGAGCAAGCAAATGATTCCAAAACTTTGACTTAGAAATGAAATTAAGATATTAGGGCAACTGAGTAATCACACATGATAAATGCGCACAGCAATACAAATACAGTGTGAAGGAAGGCACTGTAGTCTCGTTTGAGATAATCTACCACACTCCTCCTGTGTTTATGGTTGCCAGTCAGCAACCTTTTATTAATAATAAGTGTGGAAATAAATATGCAACAAAGTTCACCTTTTCCTTAGAATATTAACACTAGACCTTCATTGAATACAACTTTCAGTAATACTCTAACAGGCAAGTCATCAGGACAGCTTAACAGAATTATCTCATTAAAGAAATATTCAGGAATTTGTCAGTTTTATTTAAGGAGGTCTGATTGTCCTGAACTAAGAAGTGGGCCTTGATGTTTCAGACAGCATGTTGACAATATATATATATACAGGCACGCCAGCTTTCTCTGAAGTTATGCTATTAAATTCAAAATACAGCAATAGATGAAATGTAGAAGTGCAGCTGAGATGCCATCCTTTCACCATCAGGCTGATGGAGCAAGGAGCCCACTGGAAGGGCCCTCAGGAAACTTGAGGCCTAGTCCTGACACTTTCTCACGTTGTACTATTTTCAACACAAAACAGAACCTCCCCAAGCTTCGGTTTCTATACCATTAAAGTGACAGGACCTAAGACTATTTCTAAGATCTCTTCCATTTCTGACATTCTAATAAAAGGATGCCCCAGGCAGCTGATGTAAATTTATGTGTCATGTTTTTAGTTATTTAAAATAACGGAACTTCATGAATAGTGTATTTTTGTCATATCCCATCAGAGTATTCTTCATCTTCAAATTGGAGAATATGGTGAATGATTCTAGTCTTGCTCTAAATAAAATGCCTGAAAGAAAGAGACCCTAGCAAATCCATTAGTCGCTCTTAGTTGAGGGCTATTTTGCAGTAATCTTCTACGAGAGCAAAATATGCTTAACTGTAATATTTTAGTACAGTGGGAGCTTCGTTAACCATTTAATTGTCTGATAAGCCTTTAAAGGGTAATATGCTTTGTTTCAGACAGCGAAACATCATCATTTAAATTTGGTGGAGACAATATGGAAATATGTGCCTGTTTGGCTGTATTCAAGTGGTAGCAATGAATTACCACGTCTCTGACGGCAAAGGCACAGAGTCGCCAAAGTGTTTTGAAGCATTAATTATTTAGAAAGCAAACTCTTATCTTCTATTTTTATAAACAGCCTAATAATCAGTGTATCCCTCAATTTATTTTTCCTTTTGTATATTAAAAAATAATACATGACCACACTCAATCAGGGCTGATTTTTGTCATCCAAGGAACAATTAGCAATGTCTGGAAGCATTTTTTAGTGGTCACACATTTGGAGGTGAGCATAGGGTGGGAGAAATGCTACTGGCATCTAGTAAGTAGAGGTCAGGGACGCTGCTCAATGACCTGCAATACAGAGGACAGCCCCCCCAGACAAAGAATAATCCTACCGCAAGTGGCAGTGATTCAGAAGACCTGCTGTGAAGTACAAGTGCAAGTTGCCATTCGCTTTAGTATCAGGCCTATGAGAAAGTTAAAGGCTACTTGTCTCCACTTCCTCTCCCTACACATCACGAACTTAAAACATCTATGTATCTAGCATGATCCCTTCTTATTTCCAGTTGCCTTCTAATCAGTCTTGAATACACAAAGCATTGAAAATCTTCAAAGTGGTAACTTGGGGAACCATTTCTGCTACTTTGCAAATACGCTAATTTACGTTTCAGGGTCTGTTCCATGACCTGTTTTTCCAGAAAGGCTTACTTTCTTTTTTTTTTTTTTTTAAATATATTACTGCCAAACAATGTTTTTCCGTGCTTTTGAACATTTGGCGGAGGAAGCCCATGTTCTCTTTTGCTTCCACTGTTGTTTCTCAGTGTGTGTAAATTGAGGTCACCAAAGGTTCTAGAAAGGATAAAATGGGTAGAGGTTGGCGGAGACGTTGGGGCTGATATTTAGAATGTGTTGTACCTGCTTCTGTTTATTTCCAGGTTTGTTCAACAGAATTTATTCTTCTTTTTTTTTTTCCTGAAGCTGAACAAATCATTGCTACTAACTACTTTTTTATGAGCATTTCCATTTTCTGAAGGAATCCCCCAGATCAATGTTTAGGCAAACCACAATGGAGGCCTGCTGGAGGCTCTTACTACTCTCGCAGGATTGCAGCACCACCTACAGGAGTCCTTGTGCACGCTGCCGGTGCTCCCGGAGAGCAGACCTGGGCCTGCCCTTAGCACAGAGGAGAAAAGGAACAGGTCCAGAATGCAAAATACAGCAAGACAGCAAACAAAACCCCAAGGGAAATACTTATATATTGTCTCATAGGTCTTTCATGTGTGAACTTTGCTGAAGTCTTTGAAAAGCAAGTAATTTCTTGATTTCCAACTCTCAAGGGAGATACGACTTTCAAAACCCTGCATTCTTCATTCTTTTAGCATGTTAACTGCATCTTTAACATAAGAAAACCAAACTTTTTTTTTTTTTTTTTTTTTTTTGGTCAACACGTTGAAAACAGATGAGTGGCGAACACTTAGAGGATCCTGGGTTTTGAAAAATCAATACAAAATTGTATGACGGATCTGGAAATAACAACAACAACAACAACAAAAACCAACAACAACAAAAAAGAAACCATTCCCTAAACTAATGTGAAAATAAAAAAAGTAAATTGGAAGATGCTGTCGTTTAACGTTCTCCCATTCTCTTCAAACATGGTTTTATTCCATTGAAAAACCTACTTTCTATTTCCGGCAAAAGCCACAGTTCCTAGGTGTAGAACTCAAGGCAGATTTTTGATGACAACAGATACCAAGTTCATGTTCTTGCCCCTGTGCTTCTCTTCCTCATGCATTGTGAGCTTTACTAATGGAAAACTGTTATACAGACATATCATAAAATACTACCTGTGAGAACCCTTGAGAGAGTCAAAGATGGGTCTAGACCAATGTCAGTAAACACCTCATTGTTCAGAAAGGAAGAGGTTGGCATTCAAAAATCTACCACTTATCTCCTGTGGAAAGGACATTTAACTCCTGACGGCCCAGTTTTGACATCAGCGGGAGAAGTGATTACATCATTAAAACCTGTCTCCCCAGTCTGCATGTGCCATGCAATCACTCGCTTTGATGCGCTGGAAGGGGAAATTACCATAAATCTTTTTTTCACTGCTAGACTGTTCATTGGTTCCTTTTGGTAATTTTATGTAGTGTGGATTAAAGCCAGACTTTGTCTGCTCCTATCAGAGAAGGAAAAGTGGGAGGAGCAGAAGATATTTTTAGAGTAAAGACCAGCCAAGCAAATTAAATCAGACCATTAAGCTTAATGGAGTTTGAGGGCAATTATTAGTTCAAAATAATGACCTTCAATCCAACTTCAAGGAAATGTGTAATAGCCGAATTCCCTCAGTCAGGCGTTCAGGAAGTCTCTCTCTCTCTCTCTCTCTCTCTCTCTCTCTCTCTCTCTCTCTCTCTTTCCTTTCTCGCTCCCCCCTCTCTCTATCTCCTGAGCATAACCAGAGACACAGCGAATGGAGGTAGCAGGAGTTCAAAACCATCTAAACTGACCATGTGATAGAGTGATACAGCTTAAATATATATTTTCCCCAATAATATTAATTTCCTCTGATAGAATTAAAATACCTCATCAGAAGTGAGCCATATGGAGCCTTCTAAGAATCCAGGTAAAATAATAATTCTTATAAAACTTGGCCCTGAGGGAACTTATGTCTATTTCTAGCCTGAACGTGGCACACAGGCTGTAAAAGATAAAAGCTGTTGGAGGTAGTGTCATGAAAATAATGAAAAGAACCGAATGGGTTTTATGGGATGACATGAGTCTTAAATGTGGTGAGAGAAATCTTACTCTTTTTCTGTTCTGTTGTGCTGAAATAAGGTACATAAGGCAGATTACGTTTCCTGGCACAGAGAAGGCGAACTTGCCCCCAGGCAAGCAGGTTGGAAGTAGAATTAAGGCCGTCTTTGTGAGTTTGGGATCTGCTTATATGTACTCTGGGGGAGGGTATTTTTACATAGTTTAGTCTTACTCCAGTATTGTGAATAATAACACCAAACCTTTGAATGAAACTATCTCTTTATGATGCAAAATGGCTTTAGTAACCTTCATATCCAGTTTATGTTATGATTTACAATACAGATTTAATGTCGCATACCTATAGCATGCCTTTGCTATGTAATTTTGTAACATAAAAGCAGAAAGATCTCTACACTTTACATCAGTTTCAGAACCAAAATCGTATACCTAATATATGTTAAGTGAGAGCATGTAGCATCAATTTCTACACATTTTATTTAAGATAGTTAAATCTTTAAATATTTCGATATAATCCTAGAAGCTCCTTATAAATAAATGAACAGTCCAAAAGACTCTGTGATTTGAAAAAGCAAAATCTCTTTTAAAAAAAGAAATATAAATCAAGAAGAAAATTAACACAGAAGAAAGATGTATTCAGTCTTTGCCTAGGATCAAATTGCATTTTTCACATAATTTAAACAAAATTCACAGAGACTAAGATGCCAAGTTGATACATGACTTGGAATATATTGGCAGTTATAACATAAATTCTGAAACACTGTTGAAAGGAAAAAGAAAATGCTGTTAAATATTTGATGCTGCAAATGGGAATGCTTTACTATCATTTAACATCTTAACCCAAAAAGTACAATTTAATAAAGATAAGTATGTTTCAATCATTTTTCTGGATTTCATCTTTAAGATAGATTTTAAAAATCCACACTCGTGTGTTATTTCACTAAAATATATTTTTTCTTTCCTTTCTCCGAAAACGGATTTTCAAATGTCTTTTCTATAAACATGCTGAGAACTGTAAGTCGCTTTACATGAAACAAGAATGGGAGGAGCTCTTATTTCCTGAATAACAAAAATCACCTTCCATTAGAAGGAAAATTTTATTTGCATCAATCTAAATAAGAGATAGTACGAAGACTAAAGGCGTGGGGCTAGTGACGGACCGGACAGTCAGTCCTGGCTAGGCGATCTATTAATCGGTGACTTTGGAGGATTATTTATCTTCTTTGAGTCATGGTTTGCCTCTCTCTGAAAAATAATAAAACTACTGAGAAAAACTGCAATATTTACCTTGCGGGTAGTTTTGTGTATTGGGTGACAAATGTGTGAAGGCCTGGTATACCGTCTAACACGATACATAAGTAGTAGAAGTGGTCCCTCAACTCTGAGATTCCAGTTCTTCTCTACAGATTATGTATTCTTGGATACATCTTTGCAAAGACTTCCTCTGTATAATATAGATAACAATATGGAAAAGTACGTGTGAAAGCCCTAATGCAAAGCAACCAACCAACCAGTGCTCCCTTATTTAAACAATGTGTTGGTTAGCAAAGGCCACACAATGCTGCGATGGCAAACTCCAAAAGCATGGTGACACGCTACGGAAAAATGTGCTTGTCTGTCATTTAAAATCCTTGTGGGGGTGGTGGAAGGGGAGGTGGGTGGGGGGTGGGGGTGACTGGGTGACGGGCACTGAGGTGGGCACTTGATGGGATGAGCACTGGGTGTTATTCTATATGTTGGCAAATTGAACACCAATAAAAAATAAATTCATAAATAAAGTAAAATCCTTGTGGGCTTGGTGACGTTCTAAGGCAGCTCCCTTCCAAGGGTGGATGCAGGGAGCCACACAGTTGCCACTGTCCACTATAAGCACTTGGCCTTCAAAATCAAGGTAGACGAAGAAGGTGGAGAGAGCTCACAACATGCCTTGAAATATTTTGGACTGAACATGTCACTCTGCTCCTAGAACACGTGGCATGGCCTCAGCCAGACTTTAAGGGAAGTTGGGAAATGTGCGGCAAAATATAATTTCAGTGAGGCATGACGCCATACAGGGAAAAAAATTATTAGCAAAGCTGTTTAATGTATCTTACAAAAAAATGTATCTTGCATATTTTAACAGTTGTGGTATATTTGAAAAAAATGTATTTGATGCTGATTTTAAGTCTGTATTAAAACTATGAGGAGTGAAGGTTTTTTTTTTCTTTGTTTTCTCTTTGTTTAGAATAGTTTACCTTTCATAACATTTTTACACTTTCCAGTTTTAAAATAGGGGTATAAATTAAAATATGTTCTGTGTCAGTATCAGATTTTGGCTTGTGATCTCATTTTGAAACCAGCTTTTATCTTTTATAGTAGATAGACACAGCAGGATTACTGGCAATAGTTAGACTCAAGCTTTTCATACACATATTAAAAGAACCTGATGACCATCATGAAGCTGTAGTTTATCAGAGCATGATCATGATGTATCCTTAGATAAATCTAAGAAACACTATTTTTCATGAAGCAGAGAGGAGGCTCTTTTGCTAATTAGAAATTTATTTGCAACAACAACAACAAAAAAGTCAAGATAGGTAACTGAGGCTCACGTTGTCCCCAGTGATTCTTTGGTGATGGAGAAAATATACCAAATGCGCATTATTCGTAACAAACACAAAGTAAAAATTTCAGAAAAGCACATATACAGTGCCCTAATATTCTAGTTTGTCAGAAGAGCACTTCAAAATGAAAAAACTATAGCCAATCAACATTATTTATTTTCATTGACAAATATCCAGTTTAGCCTAGCTTATTAATAGGCGTTTTATTTTCCATTTGTCCTTTACTATCATCAGGTGTGTTATAAGCTTCTCAAAGCCAAACACTCTGATGCTTTCTCCAAGTTCAGGCTTAGCCCCTAAGGAAGTAGGACATGCACAAAACATAATTTCTACTTTAATGTCTATAAGGGTAAGTAAGGCACACAGGCTTAGTCTCTTAAGAGAAAGGACCCCATCTTACTAAAGAGGTGATTAGGGATATTCTTGGAACCTAGTGCAGGTACGAATATTTATTTTCCACTTGACTGTTCTTTGATTATGCAAAGGTCCTTGCTCATAAGCATCCAAAATGCCCTCTTATTCCTATCTTCTTCTCCTTTTTTATGATATATTTTCTTCCCTTTTCCTCTCCAATTTACCCACAAGCACACATCTACCTGAATTATTGACTTGCTCTAGACACCGTTGTCATCAACATGCTAGTAACTATATTAGCAGGGGTAAGTCTTCTTTTGCTGTGGTGTATCTTTTGCCTCTGAGTGGAATATGTATAAGACGGGCCTTGGGTTTCACTAATATGCATGAGTTCTCCAGCAGTACTCTAATGTATTAGTACATCAAAAGCTATTCTTGTTTTGCAGAGGACTGAACGGATCATTGGAACACATCCAGGTCCTTTAAACAAAACCATCAAGAGAAACAGGGGGAAGAAGAAAGGAAACTCTCTCGCTACTAAATTCCTCCCACTAATTACCAATGACTTTAGGCTTGGAATCAAGTCCCTTTTCAAGATCCAAAAGCTATTGGCCCAAACAGCTGGCAGTTAATATTAACACTTTTGTTTTGTCATCAGTTTTAAAGTTCAATCTTCCTAAGATGCCAAAATGATTAGTGATGAATCAGTGAAAACATGTTTAAATTACCAAAAATTTGAATTTTACATATTTTTTATTAATAGAGAAGTGGAGACGAAGCAAATGGTTCTTGTACTAATACTAAAATCTGGCTATGTAAACATGTTCATTTAAAGAGAGAAATGATTATTTTTCAAAAACAATTGTATACCAAATCCAAACTAATCTATTTGCTCATTCTCTTGCTTGTTTCCTGACTTCTATTTTAATTACTCTTATTTGGGAGTGTGAGTGTACTCCTAATTCTTAGCTATCAGAAGATAAGAGAAATTGGAAAGCAAGTCTGACATTTTATGCTTCAGAATTAGTAATAGCATGCTGAATGTACTTTCCAGGTCCTTCCCAAAGGATTTGGTAAATTGTTCTGTAAATTATTCCAGGGTTATTGATGGGGGGAGCATGGCTTTCATTTTCAGCTCTTAGCCATAGCATAGAGGAAATTAGTGGTATCTAGCCAACTCTTCAAGAGTTCTAACTAGAGTGGGGGCTGGAAACACAAATTGAATAGAGTATCTCCTAGTGCATTCATCTACTGATTTTCCATTCAGAGGTTCACAATGAACAACTTACAGAATAAATTTCTCTGTTGGGAGTTTTAATTAGTTGAAGAAAAAAGTCTGTGGAGACCTACCAGTATTTGAAACACGGTATCACCGTAAGTCCACAATCGACTCTACCAAAGTCACGTCATCACATTTCGCATTACTTTGATTCCATTTCTTTACACACACACAATCCTCTAGTTTTAAAGTTTTCTAAATTCCCAAAAGTCCATGGCAAACATCTTTCAAATTTTATAAAGCTATAATTTTTAGATACCAATAACAGTAAAAAAGAAAATGAATAGACAAATCAAGGGAGCAAAATAGTTAGAAATAGCTTAATTTACAGAAAAGTCATATATCATTAAAGACTTTACAAATAGGGAAGGACAGGATTATTCAGTAAATGATGCTGAAAAAATGTCTTATCTTTTTGAGATTTTCACCTCAGTTTTGGCAAATAAATTTGAATTGAATAAAGAGGAAAATATAAAAATTACAGAGATAGAAGAATAAAATAGAAATAAAAAATATCAAGTGTCAAGAATGTCATGATATGTAAATATATAAACACTGTAAATACATTAGATAAAGAGATCATATGCATATACAAATTTAAAAAGTAAGGTATTGTTATTACTTGTCTTTAAGCTATTAATGAATTATAGAGCTTACAAATAAAAGAATCTAATGCATATATGCATGCACATTTTTCAAACACTGTTGATGACACTGGAAATATCCATTTTGGAAAGAATGTGGCAATGCCTATATGACAACATATAAAAATGGGACCATTTTTTTTTAATTAGTTTTGGTTGGGGTCCTAAGACAATAGATGATAACCAACCCCTTATTCTGTAATAAAGTGCTAGACCATCTGTAAGACCTACAAAGAAAATAACCTCAATACCACATTGACTTCCTGGTTATATAAACAAAGACCAATAATTTAATTAAGAAAGTTGAGAGAGGATTTATTTGGAGAATCATGATGGTACTATGGTTCCATAGTTTTTATTTTATTTTAAATTTTGTTTATTTATTTATTTTGCCTCAAAAGTAATGAGAAGTGATTTAAATAGAGAGGCAAGTCAAAGTTGTGATTTATCTGGGAGTAGAAGGGGGGCTTGTAGAGCAGGGTCTGATAAATCTGAGATATCTAAGTGAAAGAGCCTGGCCGATGGAGTGTGTGACAGTGTGGAAGGAATTCTCACTGATGGAGTCTGATGTGTGCCCATAAGGAATGTGATGGAGAATCGTTGGAGGACTGGGAGCAGGGGGTGAAGGGATGTGATCCAATTCACATTTTTAAACGCTGACTCAGGCTGAGAAGTGGATTAATAACAGAAATTTTGTTGGTTAATTTTATGTGTCAATCTGACTATGCCATTGTTTGCCCAGACATTTGGTCAAACATTATTCTGGGTGTGTCGGTGGTGATGTGTTGGGATGAGATTAACCTTTGAAATGGTAGACCGAGTAAAGCAGATTGATTGCCTCTTCTATGGGTGGTCTCATACAATCAGCTGAGGACCTGAATAGAATAGAAAGGCTGAGTTAGGGGATCTGCCTGACCACGTCAGTTTAGGACTTTGGTCTTTTCCTTTCTTAAGGACTGTAACTGAAAAATCACCTCCTCTTGGGTCTTGAGCCTCTCAGGTTTCAGACAAAAATACACCAATGGCTCTCCTGGTTCTTAGGCTTCTGAACATGAATTAGAATTATATCATTGGCCCCCCAGGGGCTCCAATTTGCTGACTGCAGATCTTAGGACTTTTCAGACTCCATAACCATTTGAGCCAATTCTTTGTAACAAATCTCTTTCCCATATATATATAGCCTATTGGTTCTGTTTTTCTGGAGAAGTCTAATAGTAATAAGAATAATCACTAATATTGAGTCTTTATCGTGCTAGGTGATATCCAAATGTTTTATATTTACATATAAATAGATATTGCATATCTATGCAATTGTCACAATGACTCTATGGATATTATTATGGTTACCACTTTAAAGATGAGGAAACTGACCAAATTACTTAGAGGGCAAGTCTAAGAACTCCCACTCATACACTCTACTTTCAGCACTCACTCCCTTTTACCCTACTCCATATCCCATAGTAACTAAAAATATATATATATATCTTTAAGTGGAGATAATAGTGGAATAATTACAAGGCTCTTGCCAGTCAAGCAAGAGAGAATGGTGGCTGAGATTAGGCTCAGAGCAGATTCTAACCATGTATTGAATGGTACATATGGTACCATACCTCCATATGGTATGGGAGACAAGTGCCCAAACACGACAATGGACATGTACCATGTAAAAAAAAAATGAGATTTTTGATGTTAACTTGTTACTCCAGCATATATAAACTATCTTCTCTTGTACAGTAAACTTTGTTTATGATTCATCTATAATAATTTTGATTTTTTTTCTACATCTTGTTTTGATGCATCTGAAATTATCTCTCTCTCTCCCTAAATATTGATATATGTGTGGGTGACCGCGGACTAGCTGGAGTAACTGAACCAAACCAGGCCTGGACTTGCGTTCCTCATTCACTCAAAAGGCTCAGGAGCCTAAAGGGTGAATAGTTGGTAGACGCTTGAGAAAGGGCTTCAGCAATGGTTCTCAGGGCTCCCTTGTACGTGATCGCCCACATAACACAATAGATACAACCTATTCTGACCTGGTCATAAATGTAAATAGGGTCTGTCTGTCCTTGCTGGTCTGTTTACCATACCTAATATTCCTTTGAAGTATGCACATCTGGAGCAACAAGCTTATCTATTTACCAAGGTCTTCTGGCACCTGTGAGTCTGTCTTGCATGCTGAGAAAAGGGAACTTTGGAGGATTTCACAAACCTGCTAAAAATAAACACCTTCTTGACTTTGTTTTGCTCATGCTATAAAATGCTGTAAAACCTTGAATAAAGCTGGCACTGCTTGGACATCATCCACTGTGTCCCTCCTGTCCCCATCTCTATACTTTTCTTTTATTTTCCTCATCCCCTTATCCTCAGGCCCCTGATCGTGTTGCCGCAGTGCGCACAACATATATGTATGCTGCTTTGTCTAAGTGAGTATGTGTATTTTAATGATATATCAAGAGGATTCTCCAAGAGGCTTGTGTCCCTACAAAAATTTAAGAACGCAGGTTTATCTGGAGCTACTCAGGTACAATATAGATACATGAACCCCCCTAGAGCCATTGAACTCTTTGGTAATGTTCTTGAGTGGAATCTTGAGTTCTGGGAGTAAAAATTGTTGGTAGCTTCTGAGTTAGAGCAGATAGTGAATGATAAACATCATTTATCAAAGCAGGAGGAGAGGGAGAGGAGAAGGTTTGAACAAAGACAGGAGTATCGAGACCAAGAATCGGGAGTTCTGCTTTGAGCACTGTAAACTTGAAAAGCCTTTATGCTTCAAGGCAGAGAGTCTAACTAGTTTCATATAAAAGTCTGGAGCTCACGAGAAAGTTCAGCGTGGAACCACAAATCTTAGAGCTTTCAGCTTATGGGTGATATTTAAAGCCATGAGACTAGAAGCCACATGACTAAGTAGCATGTTTAAATAAGGAACAGAAAGCAGCTCAGCACCAAGTCATTCCAACATTTGAAGCTTTGAAACAGGAGGCAAAATTAGCAAAGGAAGGGATGGAAGGGTCGGAGGGAAATCAGGAAACAGCAGTATTTCGAAAGCCAAGGCAAGACAGAGTTTCAAGGCAAGAGCTCAGCTGTGGGATTACTGCTGAAGGAGGAAGTAAAATGAAGGACAAGAAGTGGCAGAGGGCAGGATGGAGGCTCATAGGAGCTAGATCCAGGCTGCCTCTGCAGAAGGAGTGGAAAAAACATTGCACTGAAGCAGGTTGAGGAGCAATGTGAGGCTAGGAAAAGCAGATACAAGTGGAGTCAGTTAAGCAAGCGTATAAATAATCAACACATGCATATGGCCAGCATTACTTCATCAAAATACAATTCCCTTTCGTTAAAGGTCTTCAAATTTTCTCATAGGACAGTATCAGTTGGAACGTTGCTGTGTGTGTGTGTGTGTGTGTGTGTGTGTGTGTGTGTGTGTGTAATTCTCCTTTGCTTTTGTTCTTGCCATCTGTGTCTGAGGCCCCCAAGACCACCACGGATCTGGTGATTTACTAGGAGGACTCAGAGGGACTGTGACAGTCACAGTCGGGTTGATGATTTATTACAGAGAAAGGATGCAGAGCAGTATCAGCAAAGGGAAAAGGCACAAGAGGTGAAGTCGGGAGGAAACCAGACACACATTTCCAACAGTCCTCCTCCAATGGAGTCACGCAAGACATGCTTAATTCTTCTGGCATAGAATTATGACAACACATGTGAAATATTGTCTACTAGGGAAGCGTATTAGAGACTCATTCCCCAAGGTGTTTGTTTGTTTGTTTGTTTGTTTTTCCAGAGCTGGCAGCATAGGCATCTTCTGCTGAGCACATACCAAAGTTCCCGACTCCCAGAACGAAAGCAGGTGTTCAGCCCAAACTACAGTGTTTGGTTTATGCTCAGTGTTTGGTTAACAATCCGGGTACAGTGAGCCTCTCTAATCAGTTAGGGATTAGTGGAAATCCTCCCAAAATCTAAGTTCTCAGACATCAGCCAAGGGTCAACCTTGCAGTAGGCCTTTGTAAGCAGTCCTGCGACTGCTACGCTATTTTCTACATACCATCTGTTACGGACTGAACGTTTGCGTCCTCCCCATCCCCCAACATTCATATATTAAAGCCTTAACCTCCAACATGACATTATGTGGAGCGGGTAACCTTTGGCAGGTAATTTTAAATTAGGTCATGAGTGTATGACCCTTATGATGGGATTAGTGCCCTTGCGAGAGGAAGAGGGAGAAATCCTCCTGCACGCACACCTAGGAAAGGCCATGTGAGCACACAGCAAGGAGGCTGTCTGCAAGCCAGGAGGAAAGTTCTCATCAGAACCTAACTCTGCTGCCAGCCTGATTTCAGACTTCCAGACTCCAGAAATGTGGGAAATAAATGTCTGTTTTATAAGCTACCCGGTCGATTGTATTTTGTCATAGCAGCTCGAGCAAACTAAGACAGCACCTTAAGTTGATCCGTTTCTTCTCTGTTTTTTGTGCTTCTTAGCAACATTCTGACTTCAGTGCATACCCATCAAAGAAACTAAACAAAGAAAAAGGTAATTAGGGAGTGGGCAGTGTGTGGCATGTAGCCAGATTATCAGTGTGTCTGGCAGCAGCTAACCAGAAGCAGACATCGTTCTGAGGGCCAGAGGCATAGATATAATCTAAGGAGAACTGGTAAGGGTATGAGATGGTCAGGACTTAAAGCAAACAGAACATCAAGCAGTAACATTTTTAAATTTCAAACTTAAAAAAATTATTTTTTATAGAGGCATTAGCTTATTCCAGCTCCTACTTAGTACCCAGATACTAACATTTCCAATTGTTGGAAATAAGGCTAGCCACACCCACACGATAGGTCAAACATCATTCACACAAACAGACTTGCCCAGTTTAGAACCAATTCTGGTTTCCAGTAGTGAAGTCTGCCCCGGTTATCTATTGCTATGTAACAAAAGACTACACAACTTAGTGACTTAAAGCCACAAGCATATTATTATATCTTATGAATTTTATGAGTCAGACATTTGGGCAGGGCTGAGTGACTCCACTATTCCATGTTGCGTTGATAAGCATCACTTGATATTATTCAGTTGATAGGACCATTCTGGAGGGTCCAAGATGACTTTTTTCACATGTCAGGCATCTTGGTGGAGATGACTGGAAAGCCAGGCTCAGCTGAGACTGTCAACTGAAGCACCTGCACATGACCTCTTCATGGTGGTGGTCTTAGGGCACCTGAACTTCTTACATATAGGCCAAGACTCCCAGAGAAAACACTATAACACCAAGGAAGAAGATTTAAGGCTCCTTACATAGCTACAGAAGCCCCAGAATATTATTTCTACTCCATCCTATTGGTCAAAGAAATCACTAAAGCCAACTCAGTTTCAGGAGGAAGACAAGTAGATTTCACTTCTGGATGGGAAAGTCAGCAAAGAATATGTAGCTTTGTTTAATCTACTACATTCACTATTTCCACTCTTCTTCTTAATTATGGTACAATATGGTCTCTTCTTGCCCCATTTTCATTCCCATTTCATTTATAAAGGATAGGCACTGTTTTTCAAAAGAAGGAAACATTCTAGCTCTTTAAGAAGCTGGTAAGAAGTTGCCTGACTGCTCTAATTAGTTTTTACTTCACATCCAAGTGGCACTTATATTTTTTTGAAAGCCAAAGAATTTCCAAAAGTCCTCTTGGATCTATATATGAATGATAAAAATAAACCTGTCTGACATATAAACAATGAGGTATGATAAAACTGGGCCTGTTGTCTCTATAGAATAGGGGATTACTTTTTTAACCATTAAACACAACAACCTAGGTTTTAATTTATTGTAAGGTAAACGGCAAAAGAGGAAGAAGCATGATTCCTATAAGAGAGTAATACTGCCAAAAAAATATTTGAGGAAGTTGTTTAATGTGATTCAAATTCACGCTCAGTAGGCATAATAAATGAATATGTACAAGCACACAGCTGCTACTGCTTGGTTAGATTTTTGTATTAGGATTGAGATAGTACATATTCACTTGTTTACTTTTATTAAACTTTTTTACACATAAAAAGTTATAATTTTCTTCTGTTAAAGAAAATTAAATTTAGCTCAGACTTTAAATCTTGCTAAATCATCGACAAAATGTAATAGGAACTAGTTTGCAGCTACAAAGTACTTCTCTGTTTCCAAATGTCAAAGCAAAATAAAGAACATTCTCTTTCAATATCACTTGCAAATGAGAAGTTTGTCTGCAAACAGGCTACATTATATAAAAGGTAATATCGCCACGTAAGGCACTGAAGGTTGTTTTGTTGTTTTTTGTTTGTTTTTGTTTTTGATATTTATAGGCATAATCTCTTGGGGATTGGCGTTAGCAACATTATTCTGGATTTCTCTCTTTAGTCAAGGGAAACAAAAACAAAAACAATTGGGATTTCATCAAACTAAACAGGGCTTGTACAGTAAAAAAAAAAAAAGCAACAAAACATAAAAGCAACCTACTGAATAAGAGAAAATATTTGCAAATGGTATATCTGATAAAAGGTTAATATTCAAAATATGTAAAGAATTCATATAACTCAACACCAAAAAAAAAGGATCTGATTTAAAAATAACCAGAGGACCTGAATAGACATCTCTCCAGAAACATACAGATAGTCAACAAACACATGTAAAGATGCTCAACACCAGTAATCATCAGAAAAATGCAAGTAAAAATCACAATGAAATATTACTCATACCAGTCAAAAGAGTTAGTGTTAAAAAGACAAGAAATCATCATTGAAGAGGATGTAGAGAAATGGGAACACTTGTACACTGTTGGTGGAAATGTAAACTGATGCAGCCATTAAGAAAAACAGTATGTAGTTTCCCCCCAAAAGCTAAAAATGTAAATAACACACCCAGTAATTTCACTTGTGTACATTCACTTGAAGAAAACAAAACACTAATTCAAAAAAACATATGCACCCCTGCAATTCCTGCAGCATTATTTATATCGGACAAGATATGGAAACAACCCGAGTGTCCATGGATAGATGAATGGATAAAGAAAAAGTGGTACAGATGTAAAATGGAATACTTCAGCCATAAAATAGAATGGGATCTTGCCACTTGCAAAAACAGGGATGGACCTATAGGGTATTTTGCCAAGTGAAGAAATCAGACAGAAAAAGAAAAATGCCATATGATTTCACTTACTTGTGGAATCTAAAAATGATCCGAGTCTCAAACATCATCCTGACTACTTGACATAGGTACCACTTTAATAGTTACTTTTAATAATCACTGGATCACAAACACCACGGAGTTTATTTGAAAATTTATGGGAGAAAAGTCAGGTATCCTCCTAAGAGGGATTTTCTCTTCTCTCTTCCTTTTGGAATAAAACTGGAAAATGGAGGAAGTGACTGGTACTCATAGTGTAAAGCACACATATTTCAAGATGGCTTTGACTTGTTTCATTTTCAATTCTTAGTCAAAACTAGGATGGATTTTAACTCTGGGTTTTATTTTAGGAGTGTTCTCCATTGTCCTATGTGAGAAATGAGTGCTATCTTCAGTGAGGTTTTTAATTTCCAAGCTTAACTCCAAAGCTGCCATAGAAAATGTCCTTCTCTTAGACTCCTAATCACCAGGAAGGCTGCTTGGCAAATACTGCACCCGTGTGTGAATATTCACTGTAAAGTCAATAGAGTGATCGATAAGTAGTTGATCTGACTTTATCCTTTCTGGACCCAGAAAATATTACTAAGAAAGCTGTAGTTACCTCACCTTGGTCCATAGCTACCCAAGGACTACCAAAGGGCCAGAACAGCCTGGTGGCACCATCCCCAAGGTTTTGCCACATCAGATTCAGATCTGTGCCCCTGACCCAAAGCCTGTGGTCAGGTTCTTATGACTGCCAGAGGCCCCTGCCACTGATAAAGTGACATATCCACCTGACAATCTCCAGTCTTTAGCTAAATCTTTATGTAAAACTGAAAACCAAGAAGAATAGAAAAAGGGGAAAACAAGAAGCCTTTTACTGGATGCTTTGTTTAAATTTTTATATTTTGAAAATATTCCTGTTCACACACCTTTCTCCTAATTGGGATTTAGTGATCTAGTTAATGAGAACTCTGATAATTTTTAAGGAAATCAACCAGCCTTTGAGATAACTAAGTGAGAAATATGTCCTAACATTTTAGGGGCAATATCTCTCCCTCATTTATTTTGTTCTGTGGGTTGAAATGTTGAGTATTGTGTCAATGATGCTAGATCAGTTTTATAGAGGTGCTGTGCCACATTTAGCAAATTCAAAAAGGAGGGATGCCCAATTAAACTTTAATTTCCAACTAAAGATAGAAATAATTTATCTTATTAGTCCATGCCATGCAATACTTGGGACACAGTTATACTAAAAAAGTATTCATTGTTTATCAGAAATTTAAATTTAACTGAGCATCCTTCATTTTATCCAGTCTCTCCAGATTTATATATGCATTGTATTTCCATAATTAAACAGAAATCTCATTTAATCCAATAGGAGACAATCATTCAAATGGAGTAAATGACAATGAGAGTTAAGTCAGAAGTCCTTATAAATACATAAAATAGCTAAACATCATATTGATTGGATTATCCCTTTGACTCTCTTTCAATAAAATCTAAGGTTGATCATAATATAAAAGGCAGCTCAGTGGCCTGAGAATTTTATAACACTGTTGAGAGATGAAGCGGTAAATTAGCAAGAAATAGCTCCATATAAGAAATTGTCTCAGTTTTCCTGATATAATTATTTATTCTAAATTAACAGAAGGATGCTTAGAAAATATGCTTCTTGTGTTAGAGAAGCAGAAGAACCCATGGGATATGGGCTTTGTTTTGCTTTGTTTTGTTTTAATATAGATTAGTGATTAGGAAAGTCAGATTGAGCACTAATTTACTGTTTCAGTGTTGTCACATCATACTAAAGAAAGACTAGTCCTAAACCACAACTCTTGTACCCATGATACTTTGCATTAAAATATACTTTTTGCTTCTTATGATGAGTGGCTAACTGAACCACTAGCAGAATATTCTATGTGTATTATACACATAGAGGTTTTGTGTGTGTATGGATGCCTAAGTATGTGTACGGATGGATATATACACACACAAACACATACACACAAAGCTACCTTCCAGAAGCAAAAATGACAGCATTTTTTTTCATTTATCAATTTTTTGGTCATTTTTTTTTAATTTAAATTCAATTAATTAACATACAGTGTATTATTAGTTTCAGAAGTAGAAGGCAGTGAGTCATCAGTCTTATATAACAGCCAGTGCTCATTACATCATGTGCCCTCCTTAATGCCCATCATCCAGTTACTCTGTCCCCCACCCCCTTCCCTCAAGAGAACCTCAGTTTGTTTTCTATGATTAAGAGTCTATTATGGTTTGTCTCCCTTTCTGATTTCATCTTATTCATATGATAATTGTCTTTCTCTGAAAAAAAAAGTCATGGTCTACTGTGGAAGTACTCAGGTGGACTCATTTGAAGCAAGAGTCTTTCACGTTATTGGAATAGGGTTATTAAACAGCAAATATATTTTAAAAATTAGTAGTATTAATAATAGTATATAAAATTAACCTAGGGTACCTGGGTGGCTCAGTGGGTTAAGTGTCTGCCTTTGGCTCAGGTCATGATCACAGGGTCCTGGGATAGAGCCCAGCATCAGGCTCCCTGCTCAGTGGGGAGCCTGCTTCTCCTTCTCGCCCCCATTCATGTTGTCTCTCACTATCTCTGTCTCTCTCTCAAATAAATAAATGAAACATTTAATAAAAACTACTACATAAAAGGATACACAGTCTTAGAAACAAGAATAACAACATTTGAAAACAAGAACAACAACAAAACGATTCTTTGGAGTCTAAAGAGATCTATTACATTGCAATGTTAAGCTAATTTGCATTCTTTTATGGAATTAAATTAATTAATCCATGGGCATCTGGGTGGCTCAGTTGGTTAAGTAATCGGTTCTTGATTTTGGCTCAGGTCTTCATCTCAGGGTTGTGAGAGCAAGCCCCACGACAAGCCCCCTGGTGGGCTCCATGCTGGGTGTGGAACCTGCTTGAGATTCTTTTCCTCCCTCTCCCACTGCTCCTCCTACCTCCTAAAAATTAATTTATTAATCCAGTCTTATTAGGAGAATATTCTCTAGTTGTAACTTCATTAACTGAACCTCATTTTTCCTAGAACTAGAAGTAACTAGTGAAATTTTGATTTTATGTGTTTCTGCATGTATGCTTTTGAATATGTGTACAAGATACCCTTTTACACATAAATTACAACGGTTATTATAGCCCTATTTTTATGTTTGACCAAAGGTCCTTGTGTATTAGTAATCTTTTCATAGCTAAAATGCAGAAATGTATTGGTTTTGCTCTTTAGGGAGAAATTTTCAGCCACTTTAAATATACCTCTTTGCTTTTAAAAGGATATATTTTCTTATTTCTGCTACCTTCCCTTTATAGCTGTGAGGTGACAATCTATTTCATATACATTAGGTAAGTAGTCATTGCCTTGAGTATTACAGTTTCAAAAAATTACAATTAAAACAGTGGAGATGGGGTATGAGAGGAGGTGATATTCAACAAAGTGATAATTATTTCGTTGAAAAGTCAAAACCCCATTAGAGATTTTTATAAAGTTTCATGCTATTCATGATGCCAAATTTTTATGCTGAGGATAAAAGATCCTATTTAGAGATTTTACAGTAGAGAGTTGAAAGGTCATTTGCCAGCAGGGTCACTAAGCTGTAGAACTTAAGAAAGCTTGCTATTGCTTGGTCTCACATTGTTGCTGTCTAAAGTCCCATGGGCAGCTAACAAGAGCAATTAGGCAAATTCTAGTTTAGCTGAGATTGACCCCTTTCAATATTTTGTAACACACATAAGTGTCTGTCAAAGTGCATCAACCATCTCTATTTAAAGATAAGAGGAGATGCTACTGGCAAGGATTTCTACCTCCTGCAAACAGCTGAGATTTAAGGCCAACCCACCCTCCTCCTAAAGCCTTGCCAGGAAAAAAAACATTGAAGGAGGTGACAGATTGATGTTGGGAAGCCTCTTTCTCAACTATACATCTCTGCATTTACACTATCCTATGTGTCCTTCTATGTTCACTAAAGTCATAGATCAGAAAATAATGCCCTTCTATACTGAGCTCTTTATATGCTATCCCATATATTTTAAAGTATGTTAGTTTAAAATGTAAAAGCAAAATTAAGTAACAAAGTATAATCTTTGAAAGTGAGTAATTTCACATTTATTTTAATATTACTTTGTATTGCCAAATATTTCATATAGGGATAAAAGAGTGTAAAAGTGTGATCATATTTTTGTAATATCTTTTAAAAGAGATAATCAGATATTTGTAGCATCTCTCTGATTCTTTAGAAAGCCAATCCTAATTTACAGGTAAAATTTGAGAATATATAATAATTAAGGTTCTACAAACTTGAGATCATTTATACTCTGTGAAGTTGCTGTATCTTAGGTGATATCCCTAAGTCTCTACAAACCAAATTAAAAAAAAAAGAAGAAGAAGAAGAAGAAGAAGAAGAACTAACATGTATGTTCCTATCATTCATTCATTCAACAAAAATTTACTGAAGGCCTACATGTTCTAGCCACAAAAATTCAAAAAATCTATAAAAAGACTGAACAAAACAGAATGAGTCCCCAATCTCCTAGAATTTAAAATGTAGTGAGTAAATCTTAGTATTTGTGGATTAATCCTGAATTACTCAATATGTAAGTAAAACATAGAGTGGGTGAATCATTCTAATTTAAAAGAGATACTCTTTAATATCAGTGTATTGAAAGAAGTCTAAGCTATAATCATATAACAAATGTCACATTATTTTTAAGGAGCCATGTTTCTAACGACTAAAAAGGTACTCAACTGAGAGAATTTCAGAAAGTGAGCAGGTACATAGACACAAAGACACATACACATACACACAGTTCAATATAAAACCTTAAATCACTAAAAAGGTTAATGTTAATGGCTAATGTTTGACTAGTGTACTGATTTTTATAACAACAATCATTTGAACTTTTTGTTAAATATTATATCCTAGGACAACCTCTCAGATTTTCTGATTTAGGTGGTCAAGTATCCATCCCAGGAATACACATTATCAGTTATCTAATCTGATTCAGATGCTCCATGGCTTACATTTTGAGAAACATTGTCTTAAATAATAAATGGATTATATTTATGAGTTAACAAATTAGACCAGGCTATATAGACTTCCACTCCTGTCCATGAAGACTCACTTGCTAAGGAACTTGTTCTCCTATCATTAAAAAAATGAAAACAAATGAAGAACAATAGCAAACAATCTCTCTGCCCCAGAAAAGATATAAAACAATGGATTTCAGATATTTTGAAAAGCATTAGAGGATTATGATTCCTCAGGAAAGATAAACAAATGAGATGAGCCATATGGTTGCTTCAGCTTAATTCATGGAAGTCATTCTCAGAACTTAGAGCAGGTAAAAGGAACTTAAACATCCCTGAGATGAGAATACAGAAATTGGACTTTAGGAAAACTGAAATAGCTAGAAATTGTGTGACATATTATGAGAGACAGGGAACTGGAGAGAGACAAAGACAGAGAGATGGATATATGCAGAGGGTTCCCTATAGTTTTTGGTTGGGTATTTGAACACATGTAGGACAAAACACAGTAAGACTGGAGGGGAAAAAAAAGGAATTGGTTGAATAGCTCCCCATGTTCACAGAGGACTGAAAATACTTTATATTCCTCAGTCAGAATGGAAAATATCTCTTATTATACTTAGAGTACTGAGTAGAATCAGAGATGGCTATCACCTTAGTAATGAGCTAAGAGAGCCCAAGACTAAAAACTGTTGGATTAGCCCTAACAAGGTTTCAAAGAAAACTTCAAAAGGATAAACTTGGTCTCAAATAGTTCAGCTGAGTGCTAGAAAAAGTTCAACACTCTTTAAAGGCATACAACAAAATCTAGTTACCAACAACATAGAATCCATTAGGTAGGATATTCAAAGTTCTGAAGCAGACATAAAAGCAGGACAATAAGATATAAATATCCATCAATAGAAATAGACCTAAATAAGAGATTATGGAAGTACAAGCCAAAGACTATAAAACAGAAATTGCAAATCTTATAAATATGCAGGAGTGTAAAGGAAAACTTAAAAATGATGAAGAGAGAAACAGAAGATGTAAAAAATAGAACTGTTAGCAATAACAAATACATAAACTGAAAATACACTAAAGAGGATTAACAACACATTAAACACTACAAAAGAAAAGACTGATGAACTTGAATGCATAACAATAGAAACTAGTCAAGATGAAGTTCAGAGAGAAACACAATAAAAACATAAACAGAATATCTGCACCTTGCGGGGCAATATCAAGCTGTCTAACAAATGTATAATTGGAATCCAGAAGCCTGAAGAACAATAGAAAATTGAAAAAGTGTGAGGAGACAGAAAAAAAATTGAAAAAAATAATCAAAAGTATTGAGAAGTATAATCCTTCAGATCCAAGAGGCTCAAAAGAACTCCAAGAAGAATCAGCATAAAGAAAAATACGACACTAAAGATATCCTAAAAATGATGCCAAAAAGAAAATCTTAAAAGCAGCCAGAGAAAAACACATTATATACAGAAAACCAAAGATATGGTAATAACAGATTTCTTGTCAGAAACTATGAAAGCCAAAAGATAAGAAGTGGCACCTCTAAATTACTGAAAGGAAAAAAAAATGCCAACTCTCAATTCTATATGCAATGAAAATGAAAATATTTTTTTCACAAATGAAGGCAAAATAAAGGGTTTTTAGGGAAAAAAATATGAGTCATTTTATTGCCACTCACCTCTCTATAAGTGGAGAATAATACCAGATGGGAACTTGAATTTTCCCAAGGGAGTGAGTAATGTTAGATGACTAGTTGTTTAAGGCACAAGTAATAACAGTGTGTTGTGGGCTTCAATCATATGTAGAACTAAAATGTATGACTATTAAGTTAGCATCAAGACAGGAGAATAGAAATAGAAGTTGTTTTTACACCAGATGGGAAGTGATATAGTGCTAGTTAAAGTGATAGTGATAAGAAAAAGGTGTATATTGCAAACCCTAGAAGGAAAACATAAAATAATATATGCTAATAAACAAATAGTGGATCTAAAATGTCGTAATCATAAAATAATCATTAATGCAAAAGAAGTGGAGAAAAGAGAATTGCCAAAAAAATGAAACATTTATTAAGATGTTAGATTTAATACTAAACATATCAATCATACTAAACTAATACTAATCATATTAGATTTGAGTGATCTGCACACTTCAATTAAAAGATAAATATTATCAGATTGGAGAAACAAGTTTCAACTATTTGTTGAAACCCAAATTAAGTCTGCATGAAACTCAACTTAAGTATACAGATACAAATACGCTAAAGGTAAAAGGATGCAGAAACACATGCCTTGTAAAAAATAATTTTAAAAGGCTTCTGGATAAGGAATGTTACTAGAGAAAGAGGTGCCATCTCATAATGATAGAGAAGTTAATTCATCAAGAAGATCCTAAATATGCCTGCACCTAATAATAGATTTTTTTAAATGGATGAAACAAAAACTATAAGAGAAATAACAAAAGTAAAAATTAGACCAGACAATTGAATAAAGTTGTAGAAGACTTAAACACACTCTCAACCAAATTTATCTAATTGACATATAGAACATTCAAACCAAGAACAATTAAAACTGCATATGTTTTTTAAGCTTACAGGGAATATTGACCAAGATACTAGATTTTGGCAAATAAAACAAATTTAAATAAATTTAAACCATACATAGGATGTAATTTGTCCACAATAAAATTAAGCTAGAAACTAAAAGACTATATAAAGAAAAAATATATATTCATGTATTTAGGAATTTTAAAATATACAACCAAATAATGAATCAAATAGTATCACAATGAAAACTAGTATATATTTCGAATCATATCAAAATGATACTACCCACATCAAGAACAGTGCTTACAGGGAAATTCATAAAATTAAATGTTTATCTCAGAAAAGAAAAACCAGTGCCCCGTACATAGCCTAAGCTTCTACTTAAGTACCTGAAAAAAAGCAAAGAAAAACACAAAGCAAGTAGGAGGAAATAAGTAATAAAGATAATGCAAATCAGTAAAACATAAAGAAAAAAAAAAGAAAAGGAAAAAAGAAAAAAACATTAATGAAAGCAAAAGTTCGTTCTTTACAAGTGCCAATAAAAATGATAAACATCTAGCTAGACGGATTGAAAAAATGGACACAAATTACTTGGAAAGGATGGGGAGTACTGAATACTTCTTACATCGAGAAAATAATAAGAAAGGAATATTATGAACATCTTTATGCCTATAAATTTGAAAACATATTCGAAGTGGTCAGAGACCTTTAGAGACACAAATTAGAATTTCACTGAATAATAAATAGAAATGTGAGAAAACTGTATGTGTAAAAAATTGAATTCTTATCTAAAGCCTTCTTTAAAAAAATCCAAATCTGAGGTAATGCAATAATGAAAGTCTGAGGTAATGTAGTATTTTTCAATAAATA
Source organism: Vulpes lagopus (assembly GCF_018345385.1). Classification (NCBI taxonomy): domain Eukaryota; kingdom Metazoa; phylum Chordata; class Mammalia; order Carnivora; family Canidae; genus Vulpes; species Vulpes lagopus. Next base: position 3,811,706 of record NC_054824.1, read on the forward strand.
ATAAGGCAAATAGACCTCATGCAAATAAGAGGAGATATGAATTTTGAGCCTTACCTCACATCATGTGCAAATATTAACTTTAATATATCATATTCCTAAATATAGGGTAACATTTATAAAATTTCTAGAACAAAATAGAGCTGAGCATCTTTCTTTTTAAGATTAGATTTTTAAAAACATAAAAGAAGAATAATTAAGAAATTGGATTTCATAAATTCTGTTTAAGTGATCTTCAAAATACACTAGTAAGAACATAGAAGAATATGCCATGGATTGAGAGAAAATATTTACACAGCATGTATCTGATAAAACTTATAAGGAGAGTAGAGGCAGCAACCTCTTTGACCTCTAATAAGTAGCTGGCTGTAGCATCTCTGAAAGCTGGGGAAACAAAAGCGAAATAAACCACTGGGACTTCATCAAGACAAAAAGCTTCTTCTGCACAGTGGGGAAAAAAATCAACAAAACTAAAAGGCAGCCTGCAGAATGAGAAAAGATATTTGCAAATGACATATCTAATAAAGCAGTGGTTTCCAAAACCTAGAAATCTTATCAAACTCAACACTCAAAAAACAAGTAATCTAATTAAGAAATGGGCAGAAGACATGAACAGACGTGTTTCCAAAGAAGACACCCAGCTGGTCAAGAGACACATGAAAATATGCCCAACATCACTCAGCATCAGGAAAATGCAAATCAAAACCACAATGAGACAGCACCTCACACCTGTCAGAATGGCTAAAATTAACAACACAGGGAACAACAGATGTTGGTGAGAATGTGGAGAAAGGGGCACCATCTTACACTATTGGTGGGAATGCAAACTGGTGCTGCCATTCTGGAAAACAGGATGAAAGACCCTCAAAAAGTTAATAGAACTACCCTACGACCCAACAATTTTACTACTAGATATTTATCCAAAGGATACAAAAATATTGATTTGCAGGGGCACATGCACCCTGATGTTTATGATAACATTATCAACAATAGGCAAGTTATGGAAAGAGCCCAAATATCCATCGACCAATGAATGGATAAGAAGATGTGGCACACACACATGCGTGCGCACACACACACATACACACACACACACACACACACACACACACACTGGAATATTACTCAGCCATAAAAAAGGATGAGATCTTGTCATTTGCAATGATGAGTATGGAGCCAGAATGTATTACGTTAAGTGAAATAAGTCAGAGAAAGACAAATACCATATGATTTCACTCATGTGGAACTTAAGAAACAAAACAGATGAACAAACGGGAAAGGGGAAAAGAAAAAAGGAGAGAGGGAAACAAGCCATAAGTGACTCATGAAATAAAAATAATAAATTAAATAAATAAATAATAAAATAAAAATGAAAGGACTTGTGTACAAGAGGCATAAAGAATTCTTACATGTCAAAAAAAAAATTAAAAAAAAAAAGAATTCTTACATGTCAAAATTAGAAGACAAATTAATTTCTAAACAAGGCAGTAATTGGAATACCTACTTTACAAAATAAGATAGACAAATGTCAAATAAGCACATGAAAAGATAACTTAAAATCATCAGTCATTAGGGAATGCAAATTAAAGCTGCAATGGGATACCACCGTATATCCAAAAGAATGGTTAAAATTAAATGTAATGATAGTACTAATTGTTGGCAAAGACGTGGAATGACTCAAGCACGTAAGTGTTAGCAGAAATGCAGAAATGGTAAACATTTTAGAAAACAGCTTTGTCTGTTTTTTTTTATGTTTAAATCGTTATAGGACTATATAAATATGCCATCTACTTGTACTTTAAATTGGTGTATTCTACTGTATGTACATTGTACCTTACAACCTTTGTTTACAAAAAAGACATGCTGGAATCCATCATATATGAAAATTTTTGTAGTCATTGCAGTATACATCCAAAGGAAAACAGCCTTTAATGACACATAGCTCAATAGCTCTTTCATTCAAAATAAAGTAGTAGCATTTTCTCTATCCAACTTCACTGAATTTTGCGGTCCCATAGAGTACAATACTATTGGAAAATTTTGTTCCAAGAAAATGATTATTAGGATAGTTATCTAGTTATTTGATAAATTAAACACACCTGGTCAAAAGCAGGAATAATTGGTATGCAGATGAAGGAAAGCCCTAAAACATAAAGTCTTTCTTATATTTCTGGAGACCATAGTATAGTATGGGGCACATCTGAAAACACACATATAAAGGGTATGGTCAAAGCTATAGAGAAAAATCATCCAAAGATGCCAGAACCTACTGGGAAGAATGGTATCATTAGAACCACTCAAATCTAGCTGAGAGGGTGGGAGGTTACCACTTCAGAACTTTATAATGGATTGTTTCACAACATGGCTATTTCATCAGTTGGTCATTTAGAGTAAGTTCCCTAAAGAACAGAAGGCACATGCTTTAATATCAGGAATTCGAGAGATTAGTTGTTACTTTGATGGAAATTGCATGGAGGTGGGATTTTACACGTTAATAAAATGAAAATGACAGTATTTTCTGTCACCTCTTATGAAATCCCAGTCATTCTCTCCATAAGTATTGGGGAAAAATTCCATTAAACTCTTTATTTCAAAGGTGAAATGTTGTGAATTTGACCCTCAAAGATTTCTTACCTGAAAGGATACAAGGGTGGGGGGAAGCCATTAAAGACAGAGCTATTTTAAATCTCAAGAGTTATACCTTGCACTTTAGATCTTCCTCAGAAGAAATTTAGGGAAAAGAACAGTGATTTTCCGAGGGAAATCTCTCTGTGCTGGGTTTTCAGTTTTGCTACTGCCTATCTACAACCTTGGGAAAGATACTACAAATTTCAATTTACTTTTTTTATAAAACTGGGGAAAGAATTCCTGCTTTGCAACACTCTTGAGATGAACAGATAAAATATAAGTGGTATTTAAGATTGCTAGATATTATATTTGCTTATCTAATCTAGATATCTATTTAGCCCAAAACCCACAGCAGACTGGCAGCAGCAAAGAAAACAAAGTATGGGCAGAAAAAGGGAAAGATCAAGTATAATCTATGTAATTATATAATGAAGGAAATGATCATCAAAGGCAAAGAGCAGAATTCAATTGTCATATTTCTTACATGTCCAAAACTGTCTTATATCGTGTATGCCCCAAATGACGATGTACTAAAACTGAGAAAATAATATTGCATTTCCTGTCCTCTGCATAGTCAGATACGAGATTTGTATGAGACTGTGGTAGAAGGCTGATGGCAGCTGACCCTGATGTTCCCAACAGTCAGGAAAATCAAAAGTAATTTGTCAATTAACACCATCGCTGTGAAAAAAAGAAGAAAAGGAAGTACATACACCAAATCTATCTATAATTCAACTACTTGTGTCATGGATTAAGATGCAGATTTGTGTAAGATATATATGCTCCAATATATGAACTAAAACAAATTATACATAAATACTAAGCAAGAACTGAGAAAATAGGGAGGAGAATGAGACAAGAGGAAAAAGAGAAGAAGGAAGAGAAAGAAGAAAAAGAAGAAGAAAAAAAAGTTTAAGGATAGTTTTAAACTATTCCTGCATTATTACTGGGTCAAGTAGAAAGTTAAAAATATTTCTTACTATTTCTAAAAGATTACCAAATGTCAAATCTAAATCTTCTGGGATGCCACAGAAGTTATATTAAGAAATAAATACATCAGGGCACCTGAGTGGCTCAGTCAGTTAAGCGTCTGCCTTGAGCTCAGTCATGATCCCAGTCCTGCGTTGGGTTCCCTGATCATCAGAGGAGTCTCCTTCTCCCTCTTTCCCTCCCCTGTTCATGCTCTCTCACTCAGTCTTTCTTGCAAATAAATAAATAAAATCTTTTTTAAAAATAAATGTATTATTTTAAAATAATTTCATTACTAAACATGAGAAAATTTAAGTCTTCAAATAAGGTTACAGGGGAAAAATAATCTTAAGGAGAATAAGAGGAAGGAGTTAATGAAAAAGCAGAACAAATTGATTATTAGTTATTAAATATTATAAAATTTATGTGCCAATATCAATTTTTATGAAAAACGAATAAAATTTCAGATAAATAGAGTTAAGGGTAAGAGAGAAACCACAAAATAAGAAAACAAAAAAAAAACAGAGTAAATCTTTAAAATATGAAATATTTTCAATATGAATATATTTTAAGAACTCAGAAAGAGATTATGAAAAGATAAAAATTCCCAAAATTCTTAAGGAGTGGAAAACCTGAGTATAGTAAAAGACATTAACCTGGCAAAAATCACTTCCAAAAAAAATCTGGATAAAATGTTTTATATATTAATTCTTTTATACTTGATAAAACAAAACAACAACAACAACAACAACATACCAGGCAGTTCCTATTCTGATTATCTATTCCAGAGCATAGAAAGACATAAGCAGATTCTTTTAGAGCTCTACAATACCAGATACCCTACCTGACAATTTCACATTAAAAACATTACAATCTAAATATATCAATTAAAAGACAGAGGTTGGAAAAGTGGATAAAGAAATAATATCCAATTGTTTTCTATAAGAAATGTGTAATTTAAACATATACTTTAAAAATGTATGTTTGAAAGACTCGTATGGGTTAAAAGTAAAGGGATGGAGAAAAGTAAACTATGATGACACAAATTAAAAGGAAGATGAAGCCCCTATAATAATTTTAGATGAGGTAAACTTCACATCAAGGAAATTATCAGGGATAGTAATGATATTACATAATGATAAAGGTGTCAATATTTCAAGAAGTCATCTGAAACATGTATACACCTAGCAACAAAGAACCAAAATATGAGGTCAAACTGATAGACCTGCAAGGAGAAATGGAAAAATCCACTCTTATCCCTGGAAACTGCAACACAGTAATTGATAGATGGGGTAGACAGATAGTCAGTAAGCATATAAATGAGTTGAACAACCACTATCAAACAACTTGATCTAATTGACATTTATAGAACATTTCACACAACAGAATGCCACTCTGGAAATGCACCACTAGTCTAAATCATTATCAGAGGCAGCCAGCCTTCCTTTCCAACTCCTTCATTCTCCAAGCCCTAGATATTTCCTTTTTGTGTGTGAAAAAAAAAAAAGGTGCCCTTTGGAACCTCTTTATCCATATGTGTTGAAAATGTTCCCTTAAATCACTAACCTATGTTTAGGAAAAACAGAAATTTGAAATTGAGTACACAGTACTGCTACTCAGAGGAAAAACAGAATCTAAACAGGTTCAAGGAGATTCAAAACATCTCAACTCTTTAAGAAGACCTCAGTAGATTTAGCAGAGCAAAGACTAGCAAGATGACCTAAAAGCTCTACTCTCACTCACTAATGGCACAAACAGAAAAATATTCTGAAAAGCTACATACATACAGATAAATATTTTGCTTATTTTGTAACACTATGCATTTGTTCCTCTATAATTCACTGCAAAAATTATAGGCATACCTTAACAATATTGCAGTTTCAGGTCCAGATCACTGCAAAAAATCAAATATTGCAACAAAGCAAGTCAAAGGAATTATTTTGTTTCCTAGTATTTATAAAAGTTACCTTTATGCTATACTGTAGCCTAGTAAGTGTGCAATAGCATTATGTGTAAAAAACAAAAACAAAAACAAAAACAAAAAACCAATATACATACCTTAACTAAAAAATACTTTATTGCTAAAAGGATGCTAACCATCATCTGGGTTTTCAGCAACTTGTAATCTTTGATCACAGATCTCTATAGCAAATGTAATCAAAATGAAAAAGTTTGAAATATTGTAAGAATTACCAAATGAAACATAGACACGAAGTGAGCAAATGCTGTTGGAAAAATTATACCCATTGACTTGTTCAATGCAGGTTGCCACAATGTACTAATTTATTTTCTAAAACTGGAATATCTACAAAACACAATAAAAGAAGTGAAATAGGGGCACTTGAATGGCTCAGCAGTTGAGCATCTGCCTTTGGCTCAGGGCGTGATCCCCTGGGGTCTTGGGATCGAGTCCCACATTGGGCTCCCTGCATGGAGCCTGCTTCTCCCTCTGTCTGTCTCTGCCTCTCTCTGTGTGTCCCTCATGAATAAATAAATAAAATCTTAAAAAAAAAAGAAGTGAAATAAAACAAGGTATGACTTTATCCAATTATTCTTCATTAGCAAATAAAACTTTGGGGTCTCTATGATGAGATGTATAATATAAGACACAAGGATCTCCTGCACAGTTTTAGGAGATAAATGTGCTACTGAAAACACTCAAGAAATGTACTCTAGCCTCTGATCCATCATAACTGACGCTGAGATGATCCTTGCCCCAACCTATGCTGTGCATTCATGATACTCTGTTGCTCAGGCATCCAATTCCTGTCCATGTTTGCAGAGGAAAATATCAGCATGGCTCCTAAGACACCAGCTTTTGAACTTAAGTTCAAAAAGCCCCATGTCACTGTTGAGGCACACTTTCTCTCTCTTGAATAATCCAACTCCTTTTCTCTAAGAGTAAGGAAAAGAAAAGTATACTTTCCGGAGCCAATAAAACCTTGGTGTCAGCAAGCAGTGCTTCTGCTTTGTCCTTTTTCTGGAGTGAGGTACAAATGACTTCTCATTTATGATGATGAAACTGCAAAGGAAAAAAAAATTGTTCTACCACAGTCAAATCAATCAGATCCTGAACTGAGAATAAGGATGTTTTGTAAAATTATAAAAAAAAATAAATAATTTCCCGAAGTTTTCAATGATAGTATTTGACTGAGTTAGTTAACCAGGATCCTTCTACCAAGTTCCAAGTATCAATACAGTGGGTGATAAATCATCAACAAGGTGTAAGTGGAAAGAATATATATAATATATATGTATATGTGTATTCACACACAGTAAATAATACGTAAAATATTGCATATTTTTCAAAATAGTAATGTGCAGCTATTAAGTATTTTGGAAATTGGCATTTTAAATTGCACGCATTAATTATTTTTTTTCTTTCAACCTGTAGTAAACATTACTGTTGCCTACCAATAGGTGAATGAGCGTCACCGTTGTATGGAAGCATTATCGAGCCAATGTGTGATCTCTCTCCTGTAGTTTAACAGGTCAGCAAGTTTCCGATCTTGCAGCTTTAGAAAGATGCAGCCTCACTCAGCCTGGATTATGAAATTGCTCCATGGAGGTCGATTGCCTACATTCTCCTAGACCTGCAATACCCTTGGCTTAAATGAGACAAAAATCTAGTTGTCCTATGTCACTGATGTCCTTTTGTTTTTGTTTTTAATTATTGTTTCTGTTGTTTGGCTTAGTTTTGGTTTTATTTTTTAGTTACCAACATAAACCAGTTTAATCTTACTAAGATGACATCCATAACATGCTAACCTCTGGTACTATGGAGGCCTTTGTCCTCTAGAAGACTAGAGAGCAGCAAGATAGAGCTCTAACCTGAGAAAGCTGATAGGTCTCAGGCAGGATGCTACAGCTCAGCAAAATGACAACAAAGGATCATACTCAGAGGTGGTAAGTTTCAGAAAATACCAAATTTATTTTTAGTTACATAGAATGCTGACTTAGGTGTTCATAGAGATGTCAAGGAGACTGACCATTCAAGCCCAAGTCTATTGGTAAGACTTATCCATTCATTTAAGAGCAAGCTGAATTATGATTTTAAAAAACTTTGGTTATGAGACATAAAGGCAGGATACAGAGATTTGGTCGCCTAATCTTAATGGTTGCTGAAGATGTATCTACCTGTTTAGGGGAGAGGAGGTTCCTGGTTAGGGCATCTCTCTCCTGAAGGAAAATAAAAGACTGTGACCAATTCATAGGCTCTAGACTTCTTTTCCCTCACTTCCATGTAAACATATCCTTTGTTCAGATGTTAATGTCACTGATAAAACTACCAATTCTTCTTATTGTCAAAATGGGTTTAGATTATCTTGTCTTTTTTTCAACATGGAATTATAAAGCCACTTAAAGTAATTTCTGCGGAGAATTTATATCATCTGTTATATGTTCATTCTGTTATCCCAGCTCTTGCAGATTGAGTAATCCCTCACAGTTCCCTCATTCAATAAATGTTTATTGGACACCCACTATGTATTAGGCATGATTCACGGTGAATGGGCTGAAGCCCTTACTCATGAGACATAGTCTATGAGGGACACAGACAATAAATTAACATGTAATATAAAGTTCCAAAAAGCACTTTAGCAATTAATCCTTCACCATCACAAATATTTTATTTGCAATGGACATGGGCTTCTTAACTACAGTCCTTTAAAGAAAACTGAAAGATACATTCATAAAGTTTAGGGATATTAACACCCTTAAGGAAAGTAGTACATGTTTATACTTTAAAACAGCTACTGGTCAAAGGAAACCTTCAACAAAACAAAAAGACAACCTACTGAAAGACGGAAAACATTTGCAAATCAGATATCTGACAAAGAATTAATATCCAAATTATATACAAAGAACTCATAGAACTCAACAGTAAAAAAAACACAAAAAATCTTTTTAAAAATGGGGAGAGAATCTGAGAAGACATTTTTCCAAAGAAGATATATAGATGGCTAACAGGCATATGAGAAGATGATCGACTTCATTAATCATCAGGGAAATGCATATCAAAACCACAATGAGATATTACCTCACTCTTTTTAGAATGGCTATTATTCAAAAGACAAGAAATAGCAAATGTTGGCAAGAATGTGGAGAAAAAGGAACCCTTGTGCACTGTTGGTGGAAATGTAAATTGGAGCAGCCACATGGAAAACAGTATGGAGGTTCCTTGAAAAATTAAAAATAGAAGAGCCGTATGATCCAACAATTTCATTTCTGAGAATTTCCATTTATCTCAAGAAAATGAAAAGAGTAACTCAAAAAGATACATGCACTCATGTCCACTGAAGCATTATTTACAATAGCCAAGATATGGAAACAACCTAAGTGCACAGCAACAGATGAATGAAGAAGTGTGTGTGTGTGTGTGTGTGTGTGATGGAATATTATTCAGCCATAGAAAAGAAGGAAATCTCGCTATTCATTTGTAACAACATAGGTGGAACTTGAGGGCATTATGCTGAGTGAAATCAGTAGACAAAGACAAATACTGTATGATTTCACTTATATGTAGAATCTAAAAAGTAAAAAACAAACAAAAAAGCAAAGCTCAGGGATATGAACAGATTCTTGGTTGTCCCAGGTGGGGAGTAGAGGGAGTGAGTAAAATCTTTTGAAGGGAATCAAAAGACACAAACTTCCATTTATGAAGTAAAGTAAGTAATGGGGATGTAATGTACAGCATGGTGACTACAGTTAATAATATTATATCACATATTTGAAAGTTGCTATGTAAGAAATTTTAGGGGCACCTGCATGGTTGAGCATCTGCCTTTGACTCAGGGCATGATCCCATGGTCCTGGGATCGAGTCCTGAATCAGGCTCCCTGCTTCTCTCTCTGCCTCTCTCTCTCTGTGTTTCTCATGAATAAATAAATAAATTTTTTTTAAAAAAAGAAATTTTAAAAAGTCTCATCACGAGCAAAAACATTCTGTAGCAATATATAGTGAAGAATGTTAGCTAGAATTATTGTGGTAATCATTTTGCAATATATACAAATATTAAATCACCATGTTGTACACTTGAAACTAATAGAGTATTGAATATTGATTATACCTTAAAAAAAAATCACTGGTTGTGCCAGAAAATTGATCCACTGTCTAATATATATAAATACATAAAATGGATTTCTCTTTCTCCCGAAATGCATGTGAGCCAAGGAACATTCTATAAATAGTGTAATAATTAACACATTGCAGAAAATTAAATTCAAGACACTTACAAAAGTGCTTTCACAGCTCCGAACTGTTCCTGTGGATGAAACACCTAAGGAAGATGCTATAGAGTGTAGCCATATTGCTTCTTATTTCTGGTTTTACCGTGCTATAGATAGGTTCAAAAAGAGTTTACAAATAGCAAGCGGCAATGCCATGTTTATTTTTTTTTTTCAGAAAATAAGATTCAGTTTAATTAAGCATTACTTTCAGACAGACAGTGTTTGGATGATAAGAAATAATATCACTAAAATATCTTCTAGAAAATCATAGGCTAATAAGTAGTCCTATAACAAATGGCAATGCTGCATCTTAAACTACAAAGAAACAAAGCCAAAAGGTCCTATGCAACCTAAGGGAGCTCTGAAATCACCGCTAGACTGATACTCTCTTCTCTAAATATCCTGCAAGAGGTAACTTCTTGAAGCAAATGAAAGTCTGGAATAACCGACAAGATGTTGGGCATAGGTTAGAAAAGAGGAAATGGCCAGGAGAAATGTTTTGCTGTTTTCAAGAAGAGAGAGAGAGAAACAGAACAGCTCAGATGTGATTGAAAATGTCTAAGTCTGGATATATCTTCAAATCTCAGCTCTGATTCTATGTCCCACAAAAAAAGCAAAGGCACTCTGGTACTCTTTCTTTTTTTCACACATTCTTTTTTTTTTTTTTTTCCTTTTGTCAGAACAACAAGAATGAACATGAACATGAGCCAACTCAGGAAATACAACTAAGGAGGAAAAGATAATCTCTTCAATAAGTTAGAGGGAAAGCCACCAAAGAAAAGATGGCACCCAAGTTGGCACCCAAATTGGGAAACAGTGAATAATGCCAAATTAGCACGGAGAGTCAGCTATAAATAAAGGAGTTTACTATTTCAGGGATTGCCAGCTGTTTTCTGTGAAGGATCAGTAGTAAATACTTTAGGCTTTGAAGGCATATGGTCTAAGTCGCAGCCAATCAACTTTCATTATAGTGCAAAAGCAGATGTAAAAGTAACACCTAAATGAATGAGCCTAGCTATGTTCCAATAAAACTTTATTTATAGACACTAAATTTGAATTTCATAAAATTTTCCATGTGTAATAAAATATTATTTTTCTTCCCCCTCCTCAATTTTTAGAAATATAAAAACCATTCCTAGCTCAGAAGCCATACAAAAATATGCTGTGGAGCAGATTTAGTCCCTAGTTTGCCAACACGTATACTATCCTAAGAACAAAACCAGGATAAGGGCTACATAAAAGTTTCTTTTAATTTTATGATGTTCTGACATTTTATTTTTCATAAATGTCTATGATACACTAATAGACAGGTTTTTTTTCTTTAAATGTGTGACTAGGAAAGTCATATTTCTTACTTTGGTCAAGTCTGTGTGGTATGTATGTCTAAAATCTTTTACCTCTGATGATATTAAATCTATAATGGAAGAAGAGTACCTAACTAATGACGTAAGTACTAGAGGGTCAAAACCAAAAATCTGGATCACAGAGATAAAATCTTCAATGCACTGCCAAAATGTACATGAGAAAGAGAAATGGCCATGATTAATATGTTTTGATTATATTTTATTTTTAACCACAGATTGAATCTCCAAGTCCTCAATAACAGTGGATTCCTACACATACACAGAAGTTTATTCACTTTAGATCTAGTTCTTTTTGTCTCTAAGCAATTACTTCTAGAAACAGAGTCCTAGATCCTTTTGGTCATTCCTGTCCAACCAAGTATAATCTGGGGACTGGAGTCCTGGGCCTTCATGCTGCTCTCCATGCTCTGAATTATCCAGTAATGGATGTTGTTAGAGAATCAAACAGTGACGGGGCCTTCTAAGAAATCTTGATGACTCTTTTATCCAGGAGGATATTATCTAAGGTCAGTATATTTAATTTACCTGTAGGAGGAAGGCATTTCTGGAGGTTCCACTGTGCTGCAGAGTAAGCAACAGCAAGACCAACAAAGCAAAAACCTCATCCACAAGAAGTACTAGATGTATTACTAGAGGGCTCAGAGCTGTCCAAAAATTAATTTTTTTTAATTTTTATTTATTTATGATAGTCATACAGAGAGAGAGAGAGAGGCAGAGACACAGGCAGAGGGAGAAGCAGGCTCCATGCACCAGGAGCCTGATGTGGGATTCGATCCCGGGTCTCCAGGATCGCGCCCTGGGCCAAAGGCAGGCGCCAAACCGCTGTGCCACCCAGGGATCCCCAAAAATTAATTTTTTAACAATGTTTCCATTTGTATAATTTTAATGTCAAATTCATTGGTTTTCAAACTATTTTGTTCGTTTTTTTTTTTTTTTTTTAAGCAACCAGTTCAATTATTTTAAAAATCTAACAGAAAATCTCAAGATACAAATCAGTCCATAGAGGGGCTGCCCAGGTTAACACTGGGTGAATCTATTGCTTGTAATTTTCTCATCTAATTCAGTGGCTCCGGGGGCCTCTTAGAATATAATTTGACAGCTACTGGTCTTTATTGTTTTACTCACTATTTTACCTTTGCTTTGCAAAGGTAACAATTTTTTCCAGAAATACACAGAAATGACAATCTATTAGAAATCTTCCCTTTCAGAATAAAAGTCTACACAAATTCGTTGTAAAGTTATGAAGGATTTCAAATTAAGACCTGTCCAAGTCCCTGTACCCTTCCCCAAAACAACAAATCCAAATCTGGCAATACTGCCCATTGTAGATTACTGTGTGGTCTATTTCCTCTTTTGGTTGCTTTTGGAAACAAAGTCTACTTTATTTCAAAACACTCAATTTTGGAAGTATCCATACAGTATGTTTTTCATGCAGAGCACTCACCAATATTCCTACAGAAGGCAGAAGCTCCAGGTTGAGGGGAGGGGGGTGGGAAGGAGAGAGTTCTTGCTAACAGGAAGTGTCTCAGTGATTCAACGGGAAAGATTTCTAGAAAGGGCAGTGAAACCAGGGATAGAAAAGCAACCCCCAACTGTGAACAGTCATGGGAAATTGAAAGATAGGAGGACATGCATAATTTAGCCTCGCTGACAAATTAGCATTCATTCCAGTCTATGAATACACTGCTTTGGCCTGCCCACAATTAAAGTGCCAGCTTAGCTTTTAATTCAAGGGGCATTATAAGATCAGAAGAAAAAAATAACAGTTTCTAAAGTCTTTTATTCAGGGTACTGAAAACATCTTGAATTAAACTGAAAGAACAGCTCATTTACTTTCAACTACTTTTGCCACTTGTTTCCATAGACCAAGAGAAATGCAACATGGAGATTGCTTGGGACAGTCTTTGGGACTCCAAGAATTACTGGTGCCTGTCTGCTGCTGATGATTATTTGGCCTAAAATTTTTAAATATAATTAGGACCCCAATTAAAATTTAGCCTGTCAACGTTAAGCATCATTGAGTTTAGCTATTTTAAAAACTACAAACTTTGAACTTAAGAAACGTGGCACAAAATATAATAATTTAGTAGCTCTTAATATACACAACCTTTTCAAAATTAGATACCTGGTCTATGTAGCCTTAAAAATGCAAGAGCAGCACATCTGGAGATGAACTTGTATGGTAATTTGCCCGATCTCAAGCTGCTTCCTCAAATATGTAAGGGTTTCATTTATTGTAGATTATTTGGACTTCTTTCCAAGCTTTGTTTTCTCGGCTTGGGAGGTCAGTTCTGGGTGGGAGGAATGAACAATAGCAGTCAGTTAGGGAACTGTTATTTTTTTAAATAGGAAACTTCTGAAGTCCGTCTTTATACTAAATGTGTGTGTGTATGTGTGTGGGGCGTAAAATGTAAATTCACATTTCTAAGATGTAGTTTTCTTCTAAAACCATATAATGGCATCCCCTGAAGATAGATTTGGGAGTAGAAAGAAGGAAAGTTTATTTATTCATTGAAAGTTTCTTAAACCAAATTCAGTTTCCATTTTTCTATTAAGCTCTTGATGTGTTAAAAACGCATTTTACATGTGTCTGCTTGTGTATGCATTTTTTTCTAATACCCTGACCATATGCTATCGATGCACCTTTCTAAACGCAGTTCTATGTGAAGATCACTGCAAAAGCATCAAATCTTCACGCAGCCTGTGGCACAAAAAAAAAAATGTACCAGATAATGAGCTAAAAACTTATTTGGCTGTGATTATGAAGGATCAGAGCAAACTGCTGATAGGCCACCAAAATGGAATTAATTCTGACATAAAAGCAGGGTCTTCATTGTACTGAAACAGCCAGATGGAAAGTGAAAATCAAGTCAATCACCAAGGCAATCTAACAGTGTTTTGCAGCCATAGCGTTGTTTATCCAAAGTTCACAGCATGCACGTCAAAGGAAGAAGAGACACATCTCAAGCAAGCAGAACTTTTCCTGATAGTCTAGAAGATTGCTAAATGCTTTAGAGGGGTAAAAAAAGATACACACATTATACTGTAAGAATCAAATAATAATAACCAAAGGAATTTATTATTTTGTTAATAACCAAAAGGAATGATTAGAAGGAAGAAGGAAAGAGCCTGTACTCTGGACCATACGTTTTCTTTCAACAGAGTAATTTAATTGCAGTGAGGAAATGAGGTGATTTCAGCCTCTTTCCAAGACATTTCTTATTTACTTTTCCTTAGCACTGATCTCCAAGAATCCTGCAGCCCCCGTAGACAGAAGAGTTGGCAGGAGATTTTGAGATATTGATAGGAAACAAGGCAATTTTCATATTAACTTTTCAGTTTTAAACACCCCAAACATAATTGTGTGGTAAGTAAATAGAGGTTCGATGCTAATCATGCCAAGGAGCTGTGTTTGGCATCACGAGAGAGCAAAAATACAGGTTAAGGCATGCTCTCGGTTGTGAGAAGTTTGCTGTTGAGGGTCAAGCATTCAGGCACTGGACCACACACAGGGAGGCTTGGAGATGTTGAGCCTCTCAGCGATGGGGAAGCCAGGTAGGCCTTGGGGAAGATGAGGCCTAGGGCCCAAACCTCCCGCTGTATTCTGTCTTTATTTTTATTTCCTTGGAGATCGTCCTAAGCTGGGTGGCACTTCCTTTGGTCCCCATGATCCACTGAATGATATTAAAGAAGTTCTCTACCAAGTAGACATCTACCTCTGCAACCGGCAAGCGTTTATAGGCTGCTTGGAAGGGTTCCTATCTCACTTACTTTATAGATGCCCCTTTGTAGATGGAGGGAGTTTAACTCTTTTTGTACCTTTTTGAGAGTTTTAATCATAAATGAACATTAAATTTTGTCAAATGCTTTTTCTGCATCTACTTAAGAAAATCATAGAGTTTTCCTTACAATACTCTGTTAATAATTCTGTTAATATATTAATATCAGTTAACATGCACTGACCTTCAAATGTTGAACTTGAATTTTCTGAATAAAATCCATTTGGTCATGGTGTGTTTTTATATATAGTTTGATTCTCTTTGCTAAAATTTGGTTTGGGATTTTTACTTCTATATTCATGAAGGATAATTATGTATAGGTTTCGATTTCCTGATATTTTTATCTGTTTTTAGCATCAGGGTAATGTGATCCTAAAAAAAATTAAAAAAAAAAAAAAACACGAGTTGGGAAGTATTCGTTCCTTCTCAATTGTCAAAAAGACTTAAGAGTACAATTGATGTTATTTCTTCTCTAAATATTTGATAGACTTCTGCAGTGAAATGCTCTAGACCTGGCATTTTCTCTGAGAAAATTTTAACTACAGATTGAATTAGAGCTACTTAAATTATTTGTTTCCTGGGTAAACTTTGGTAATTTGGTAGTTTGTGTCTTAAAGACATTTGGCCATTTTATATAAACTTTTGTATTTACTAGCTTATGCTAGTAAAGTTGACCATAAATACTTCTCACTCTTACAAGATCTGATATCTTCTCTTCTCCCTAAAATCAGTGATTTGTATTTATTTTATTTTCCCAGTTAGTTTGGTGAGAGGTTTACCAATTCAATTAGTTATCTTAAAAATCAACATTTTAGCTTTATTGACTTTCTTTGTTGTTTTCCTTTATACCTTCTCTTACCTTTACAATGACCTATAACTATTATTTTATTTTATTTTATTTTATTTTATTTTTTATTTTTTTTTAATTTAAGATTTTATTTATTTATTCATGAGAGACACACAGAGAGAGGGAGAGAGAGAGAGAGAGAGACATAGGCAGAGGGAGAAGCAGGCTCCATGCAGGGAGCCCGACGTGGGACTCGATTCTGGGATGGTGGGATCAGCCTTGAGCCAAAGGCAGATGTTCAACCGCTGAGCCACACAGGTGTCCCTATTATTTTATTTTAAATCTGATCTTTAGGAATTATATCTCTGCTTATTGTTTATCATTTCTTGTACTTTTGTTGGATCTATTTTGCTGAAGTTTTTAAGTTTAAGTGGAAACTAAGGTCATTGGTTTGAGACCTTTTACCTTTTCTAATATAGGAGTGTAATAATATAAAGTATTTAATTTTTTTCTAAGCACTGTTTAAGCTACATTACACACATTTTGATATGCTGTGTTTTCATTTTCATTCGATTATTATTATTTTTTTTAATTTCCTGTGGTTTCACCACTGGTCTATGTGTTATTTATAGGTAAGTTATTTAGTCTTCAAATATTCATAAATTTTCTAGATATCACTCTGTTGTTTTTTATTTATTTAGTTCCATTTTGTTTGGAGAACATACTTGAATTATTTTAAATTTATTGAGACCTGTATTATGGCCCAGAAAGTGATATATCTTCATAAATATTCCATTTTCACTTGAAAAGAATTAGTATTCTTGCTGTTTTATAGTGGGATGGCCCATAAATGTCAATTATGTCAAACTGTTTACACTGTTTTTCACATCTTCTATATCTCTATTGATTTTCTGTCTAGTTGTTCCATCAATTATTAAGAGAGGAGTGTTGAAATATCTGATTGCAATTGTAACTTTGTCTATTTTACCTTTTCAGTTTTATCAAGTTTTACCTCACATATTTTAAAGTTCCATTGTTATGTACACATTCAGATTTTTATGATTTTTGATGAATTAATCCCTTTATTATCAGAAATTGGCCATCTTTATCTCATATAATATTTCTTGCTCTGAAATCTATATTTTATATGACTACAGTCATTCCAGCTTTCTCCTGATTAATGCATGCCTGAAAGACTTTACATTTTACATATTTATATATTTTATTTAAAATAGATATATCATATAAGCTTAATGTCAGGTGTTTAAAAAATATGACATGACACTATATGCCTTTTAATTGGTCTAGTTAGAACATTTATGACAGTACGCCTTCAAATAATATCATTCTATCTCATGTATATTACAAGGCCTTTATAACATAATTCTTCCACTCCCCCTCTCCCATTCCCCCTTCCCACCCTTTGTTCCTTTGTTTTTGTATATTTTACTTCTATATATGCTATTAACTCTATAGTAGTTATGTATGTAGGAAGACATCTGAACCTGGCAAATTAAAATTTGTGAGATTTTTACCTACAAATTCAATTAATACTATTAAGAAAAGGATGAGGCAAGCCACAAACTGGGAGAAAATAATGGCAATACATATACCCAGCAAGTGACTTATATCCAGAAAATATGGAGCACCCATATAACTTGATAATAACTAAACAAAGAGTCCGATAAAAATGTGCTCAATATTTGAAAGGACAATTCAGCAAAGAAGTTATATGAATGATAGATAAATATATGAAAAGATTCTCATTAGTCATTAGGGAGATTCAAATTCAAACTGCAATGAAGAAATATTATATACCTCTTAGAAATGTTAAAATTAAAAGGACTTGCCATACCAAATATTAGATTAGAGGTGGAGGAACCGGACCTTTCATATGCTGCTGGTAGAAATGTAAAACAGTACAACCACTTTTAAGCATACACCTCCCATATGATTTAGCTATTTACCCATAACTATGCTCTGTGAAGAAAAATGTGTAATTTCACATAGAAAACTCTTGAAAATGCAAATATATAGTGACAGAAAACAAATCAGTGGTTACATGAGAAAGGGAGGGATGGATTATAAAGGTTTGTGTGTGATTGATAGTTCATGTATGAATTAGCCAATGAAGGCTTCACTGGTACATACATATGTAAAACCTCATCAATTTATACACTTAAGATATGTTCAGTTTATTGTACATTAGGTGTATCTCAACAAAGTTAAACATAAAGTATTTTACTTAAGTTTTAAAATAGATTTTTGAATTTGAAATCCATTTGTGACAAATTTGAGCATTTTTATCAATAAAAAACGGAGATCTTTGTATCTTTTAAATGTGTTTCCAATTGTAAATTATTCAATGCTTTTAGCAAGTGATTTTACAACTTTAACCATTTCCTAGGCTGAATAATATGACTCATCAATGGTGGTCAATTAGAATTTTAAGAGATCAGGATTCCTGTATTTTTTGGAATTCACATTTTTATTCTATAACTGGAGTTAAATAGAAACCCTAAAGCTTATAACCGTCAAGGACTGTGAGCTATTTTTTTTTTTTTAGTGGTTGCTTTATTTGATAGCTCATCAGTAAAATGAGGTAATGAAAATAACTTACACAGTAAATGAGTGTGTAAGTTAATAATAGGCCTGTGAGAGTGCCTGTCATATGGTAGATGCCCAATAAACATAAATTCCCTACTCTTTGTCCTCAGTGGCACAAATAATAAATGCCAGATCATGACTCAAATCTGGATTTCTTGATCCAAAACCAACTACTATACTCCACCTGGTTGACTCATCTTCTATTCACATATTTAGCTAAATCGAAATGCATACTACTTTCAGTCAGAGCCTATCATGCTAAAGGGTACCAGTGCTTTGCCGTATTTGCATGATTAAAGTTTATCTGTGCAAGAAGCTGCATGTGAAAAAAGCTGTCATAGTTTGACCTCTGGATCATAGGAAACTGGCTTCATTCTACTTATTTTCCCATCAGTTCTACTTGGTGGTATATTGTCCTTTTATGACACACAGGCTCTTATAAACACCATGCATGCAGCGGGCAGTCAGGGTGCTTATCAGCAGTCCTCTCCCCTCTTCACTCCAATAGTGTATCAGGCTTAGATTTTGGGGTCCAATAGTTCACAAACCCTCTTGCTTTTACCCCAAATTCCCTTGACCATCTGTCCTTTTGGCACATGACTTTGCAAAACCACAGTTCTGTATCAACCCAATAACCCTCACTTTCCATGCCGGAGAAAATCACAGGAAGCAGGAAGAGTAATTCCATTAAAATTCATGAACACCAAAATCAAATAGATCCTTAACAATTCACTCAACTTTCCACAACATGATTTCAAGCTCGTTTCTCCTGACTCCTTTCATCCAGCTGTACTTTCAGTAATCTTTCAACAGTCTAGATTGTTGTATCCAAAAATGAGGGAGTTATTATCATCTGGCTTATATTCTCAGCCTTAAATTTCAGTAATTCTCTAATGATCAGTGATCAAATGGGCAGATATATTTGTAAAAGAGCTCACGAACTGAAAATCTCTCCACACACGTGATGGCGTTGTTATCATTATTACATGTATTGGTTTGCAGAATGAATGACTGATTGGGCTTTTTCTTGAGACAGGGGAAGAATAAGACTGAGTTCGGGAGAAGAGGTGGAAATCTTAAATCCCGAATGAATTCTGCAAGTATATTATACTTCTATCCCTAATATTTGGTGATCTTTCCTCTCTAAAATTCATTTAACTAAACGACAAAATACCAAAGACTATTTTGACAGAGGCATTGACAATAGTTGCAGCAAAATACCTGGTCTTTCCTTTTATCACTCAAATCAAAAGGAAACTGGAAAAGAATGTATTTCATTTTCACTAAATATCAATGTGATGATTGGTCAATGTTCTAATCTGTTTTGACAGTAATGAGGCAGAGTGTTATTTTTTCCTAAGATCTGTGAAAGCATTATACTAATGATGTGTTCATCCATAACACTTGAAGGCCATTTCTCTTCAAAGAAACTCAAAATGCTTAATATACATTTATCCTCTTAAGAACATGAGTTGAGAGGCAGAGAGAGAAAGAGCAGGTACTATTGGTAATATTCAAAATATAAGGAAATTTAAACATAAAGAATTTGGATTTGATTTACCCAAAGATACAGGAGAAGCAATTGATGAAACTCAAAAGAACCTAGCTTCCCAGGCTCCCAGCCACCTCTAAGAAATATTTTTCTCTCCCAAATCACACTTCCTTTCCCTGGAACTGCCATTTATGACAATGACATCTGATTTCACATTTTTTTACATAGATCTTCCATTAGATGCTACTAAAGGAGATATCCTATTCTTGAATAAAAACAAACACGTTGCTTTTGACCTATC
This sequence comes from Vulpes lagopus, assembly GCF_018345385.1. Taxonomy (NCBI): domain Eukaryota; kingdom Metazoa; phylum Chordata; class Mammalia; order Carnivora; family Canidae; genus Vulpes; species Vulpes lagopus. Next base: position 3,831,857 of record NC_054824.1, read on the forward strand.
ACTCCTCTGCAGGAGAAAAAAGATTTCTATTTTCGTGCAGAAAGAAAAATAGTTATTTATTGAACACATGTTATGAAAGATCAACCTGTTCTTCATGTTGGCCATTCACTGTCTTTAAATACTTAACTAAGTACCCATCAAGTGCTCCCCCACCAAACAGAAGTATAAAACATGGCATCTGTGGACCAGTTCTGAGAGTCAGGTAGTTTTTTACCTGGCTACTTAAGACAGCTGCAGGTACCAGAAAACTGCTTAGCAGGAACTTAGACATTGTGTAATACACTGATTTTATACGAGCAGTTGGAAGAAAGACACCACTTGGGCCACTTACTTTCTTGCTGTACCATTTTTGTAATGGCTGCTGACAGACATCATCTCTTCCCAGTATGTCCTAAGGGAAAGAAGGCATTGGTAGACGGTGGGCAGAACCTGGCTACTCGTAGCTGCAAGGGAGCCCGGGAAATTTGATGTTTTGCTTTTCCTTGGGAGACAGGCAAAGAAGAAAGCGAGTGGAACAGGTAGTAAGTGAGCAAACCCACAGTTTTGGCCCCACAGTCTCTCTGTCTCTGCCCAATTCTATCTTGTCTAGTCAAATGGAACAGACAGCCACTGATTCAGACAGGAAATCAGGAAGATGCTCTGGGAGTCTAGCCTAGAAAGCTTTCCAAAATTAGCTCTTCTTTACTCACGGCTATACAAATTCCCTAGTTTCTAGGATCATAAATTGATTTTTCTCACAAAATAAGCATCCAAAGATGATGAAAGATTTAATAAAAGAGTTATTATAAGAGTCCTACTAAAAAGCAAAGCAAAGTCCTTACAATGGACTATCCAAGGTATACTTGGTAAGGGGTATATTAAGTAGCTACTTGTGCTGCATTTTTCACACTCTCAGCTTGCCTGTTGTGTATGTATTTAACAGTATGAAGACCTGTAAGTAGCAAGGCCACCAAGCCACCCTCACAAGGATATTTTTAAAACCCACATTTTTAAAATGACTTACTCCTCTATTCCACTCAGGATTGCCCTGCCTCCTGGAAAAAGACTGAGGTCAGAATCATCTAGCATACTTAGAATAATGCAAGATGAAGTTTGCAGCACTGTCATGCGGCTTTGAGCATATTAAACCTTTTTTGAACAGTGTTAGTATCACCTATAAATGAGGTCTGTATAAATATACTGGAAAGAGGCTATGATTGTCAAATAAGCCATTTGTCATGTAAGGAATTATACTAAGGCATCATCTCATTCCCAGATAACATTTCTGGAAACTTAGTTAAAAATTCTGTGTATGATAAAGGAAAGCCAACAACAGTGTCTATTACTATTACTATTGTTGTTGTTGTTATTACTAATACAATTTCTGTGTGTTCCTATGTGTCAGATACTTTGCCAAGAATATTAGATCCTTTGTTCTTCTTAAAAAAAAAAAAAACACTTTACAAACGAGGAAACTAAGATTTATGAGATCAGGTAATGAGCCCAAGATCACCTTACCTGTAAGTGGTGGCCCTGGATTCACACCTACATTTTTTAAACTGAGCTCAAATGATTTCCTAGTACCTAGTATATTAGGCACTCAATAAAAGAATCTGAAATCCATCCATCCGCTGTTTGTGTCTGTGAATTGTGCATCTCCTTCCGTGGAATATGAGCTCCTCAACAGCACACAACAAGTGAATCTGGTTAATCACTCAATCTCTACAACTCAGGACAGTGTTCTAGTGAATGAATGAATGTCTTATTTTTAGAATCAGCCTGCTTAGTTATTGGAGGGCTTTCTTCTGGTGCTCTGAGAAATGTACAGTTTTTCACAATCCCTTCAATTAGTAACAAAGATACATACTGAATCATAGAAGTAAAAACATTTATAAACTATATCTCATCTTTAAAAATAGTTATTTGAAAAATCCAAAGCATCCCCCATGGTATTAGTGTTTATAACCAATATGATGCTATATTAGATGCTTTAGAAATTAACAAAATATTTGACTATAATAAAAATTAAGTAGGATATGAAACTATTTGTACAGAATAAACTCAAATATGTAAAATGCTTAAATATTTGCACAGGAAAAAAAAAAAGGCTGGAAAGGACTTTTAACAAAACAAAGGTGGCTGAGCAGGTACTAGCAAAGCTGGAGGGAAGAAGAAGTCAGTTTTGTGTGCCCAAGGGCTGGCTGCAAGCTTGTAATGAAAGACAATATTTGAAATGTTGCTTACAGTCAGACAATAGAGTTACATCAATGCCAGCCCAAAAGACTGATTTTTTTCTTTAAGAAGTTTTGGAAGAGGTTGGAAGAAGATGGTCATAGCATTTTTGGTTAGACTGAATTTTAAGACTTTCAAGAGGAGATAGCAACTGGCAATTGTAAAGGTGGATTTTAAACTTAAGAGATTTGCACTGAAGAGAGAAATGCCTGTATGACGAGTGTCTGAGTGGATGTGCTGGCTCGGGGCGGGGGTGGGGGGCAGTATAGGGTGAAAAGAGCAGAAGCCTAGAGTGGAGTCGTGCGGGGCCACCACAGCTAACGGCCAAGTTCAGGAAGGCTCAAAGGAAACCACTAACGAAGCTGGCCAGTAAGCCCCACAGTGCCAGTAGGAACTGGGTCTGGCATGATAACAGTAGGCTTGGAGAGAAAGGGAAGAATTAAAGGACACTTCTGTTATTATGTTTTATATACAAAGGAAGGCTGACGAGCACATAAAGGAGCGGTTGTGCCTATGCCAGAGATTCAGCTATCAAGTGGGCATGGCTTCAGGAATGCAACTGCTAAACCTTGACTTTTCCCCAATCTTGCCTCCCCTAATCTGATTCAGTTGGTTTGTGATGGGATCCAAGAGCTGGTAATTTTACAAAGCTCTACAGTTGATATCCATGAGCAGCTGGATGTGAGAACTGCTGGTCTAGGCAACCCCTTTCCGTGCTATTCCAGTCGAGAATCTAAATGACCTCAACTGAGTGAATAGCGGCAGCTGACTTGATGAAGCACCCGGTACTGGCTCCCTCCTTTTTCCCCAGTCTCATTTTGTCTTGACCTTACAGTATTTCCCTCACCTTTCAAATAAATGACTTTCATTCAACTAGTTGACTCGGGGCCTGTTTCCAGGAATCCCAAACTAAGTCACCTGGCTTTGAAGTACAGAAATAATGTTTTGGGCCACAGCATGAAAAGAGCATTGGACATCACAGTCTAGAGGCTGGGAGCAGCAGACAGTCATGGGGCAAGAAAACGACCATAATCAACAGTGGGGACTCCCAGACACCAGATGACATTGTCGGCAGAGTTTCAAGCAGGTACTTTAGGTCTACATTTGAGTCCCACTCCTGTCAATATTACTACATGCACACACAGAGGGACACATGTATGGAGACACACTCACAATCCCTATGATTTCTAGAAGGAATAATTAGAGAATGAAAGACCAAGGGAGGACTAGATTTTTGTTAACAAATGAGTATTAGATTTTTGTATGGTATCTCAATTAATGCCTCATGCTTGTTCTTCCAGTTAAGACCTGAAAACTACATTTTATGGATATAAAGTGCATATATATATGGTCAGAGGTCAACATAAAATATGCTAATGTCAACATCGCTTTATTATATCGATTTCTTTTTTTATTCAAAATTTCTTGCCCATAAAATGCCAATAAAATCAGACCTACAGATGACTACATGTACAATTCTGTACACAGAAGGGGAAAATACAATGTCTGGTGTTCGTAGTCGAGAAGTGACAGCAACTTCTTGAAATCTATCAATTTCTTGAGCCAGCATTAGAACGGAGTCAAGCAGACATAGTCATTCTGTGAACTGAGTGAATTTTCTCCTTCCTTCTTTAGGCACATGCCCAGTTCCACCAGTATGAGCTCCAATGTTTATAAATGCCCCAGTCAAGGCTTTTGGACCCAAAAAAGGGAGGATTGCAACTCCTACTTAGGGATCTCCCACAGAACTGGCTTCCTGAGCATGCAGCCTGGGACCCACAGATTATGTAGCTGGTCTTGACACCAGTGCACAATTATGAATGTTCCCAATTATGGTGCACTGGCTACTGCAAGAACATAGTTGTCTATTAGAGGGAAGAAGCCCAAGGAAGAGATCAGCTGAAGCTAACAGGAAGGGAGCTAGAGCAAAGCAAGAGGTGTGGCTTCTAAATGGTATGTATACATTCCTCTACTTCATAATGTGAAGGTTGATCCACTGTCTGTTTCCATGACTGCAGCATGCTTGATGTCATCATTTGGGAACTGACAGGTCTTATAGCATCAACAAAATCTATGAGAGACCAAGGTGTAGTGGCCATGATACAGATTTCCAGCTGTGCTTGGATCAAGTAAGAGGCAAATGAGCTTTTGTTATGCTAATTCATTTTTCAGGAATTACCTATCTTTCTGTTGAAAGGAAAGTTGTGTTGATTTCATACTAAATGCTTTATGCAACATGTTTGCCTCAGTCTCCCTGGGCAGGACAGAAATAAAAAATGTTATGGGGATTGATCATAGATTTATCAATCCATCCATCCACAAATCCTTATTAAGTTTTCAAACATCTTTTTAGAATAAAAATTTGACTTTTTTTAAGGATTTTGATAAAGTGAATTAGAATTTAATCAAGAACTGGATAAAAGTTTAAAAAATAATAATTGACATTACATTTTAATAATGATTGTGCTATTTTACTACTTATTAGGCAAATACACATTCCAGATGCTCTTGGCATTTACTGTTGATTAACATGGCCTAAACTGGGAAGGTGATCCCTTTGATTTTAATGACTTTATAATTCTTGTATAGTTATTTAAAACTGATAATATGGGCAGCCCCCATGGCACAGAGGTTTAGTGCCACCTGCAGCCTGAGGTGTGATCCTGGAGACTCAGGATCGAGTCCCACGTCGGGCTCCTTGCATGGAGCCTCCTTGTTCCTCTGCCTGTGTCTCTGCCTCTCTCTGTGTCTCTATGAATAAATAAATAAAATCTTAAAAAAAAGAAATATTAAAAGTTTTTTAAAAATAAAACTGATAATTTAGTTCATGATGCAAAATTATGTAATTGCTATGTAGAGTAACCATTAAATCTTACTTTCTATGTGGACATAATTTTACCTTAGGTCCTTAATTAAAAACAAATAAAAAATAAAAGTGAAATTAACCTCTTTAAAAATTAGTTATTATTTTATTCAATTGTAGATCTATTGATTAAATGAATCATAGGATATTTGCATTCCTCATCCAGGAAGTTATAAACAGGTCTTCATTATTGGCAAATAAAGAGAAAATTATGCTACTGTAAAACTTTACTTCCACAAATTTGGGTATACCTCTAACATTGAAAATAGAAGATCTAAAAAAAAAAAAAAGAAAGAAAAAGAAAAAAAAGAAAATAGAAGATCTAACAGCAAAATGTTTGTTTTTATAGGAAATAAAACAAATATACAGTTTCAAATATTTATTTTAATTTGTATTCCCATGCTAATTCTCCCAAAGAAATTGTGTTTACATGAGAATCCCTTTTGAGATTGTTTTGTAGAAAGTGTTTAGTGTCTAAGTACAAGCAAAATATGTGTTATCCATTGACATCTGGAAGTCTCCATAAACTACAGTTTGGCTGGAGGCAAAATATAAACGACCCGTCACATGAGAATGCCCAGTCTACTGTCACTGCAGCACTTGAGAACAAGATGGGCTTTGCAAGATATCTCATTTTCACAGTCCCAGTATTTTTACTTATAAATTAGGAATAATCATATCTACTGTAAAGTTTCTGTTTCAGTGTTCATAGATGCTATTTAGAGAATTAATTTTATCAGTAACCTCTGAAATTAGTGATGGAATATAAGGTATGCATCAATTCCAATGGTAAGAATAAAATGAAATAATGAACAGAATAAAGGCTAGTAAGCCACTGTATATGGTACTTATGCTGCTAATATTATTATATTCATGTAGTTAAATTTTACTACCTTTTAAAAAGAAAAATAGAAGTATCTTCAGACTCCAGACTAATTAATATATGTGTGTATTTCATTGCTATATTATTTCTGAGATATTTGTAACACCAGACACGGAGGTTCATTTCTGGTGAAGGCCTGGCAACAATAAGGGGGCTCCTCTGAATCCATTTTCTACTATGGGCATTTTTTACACTTTTTAATGGGTGGCCTTTCTGCAGAAAATAACATTCAAATTCATCACTGGGTCACAGTTTAAGGTATGGACAGGGGCTTGAATTGCTATTAGGCTGATTTGAATACTGTAGATAAACATTTGTCCAAGAGATATTTATTGAATTGTAGCTTGCCACTTAATCCTCCCGGAACCTGAGCCTCTCATGTAAAACATTTCCTCCCAGTAGTTGTTTCTAAATAATCATGAGTGGAAAAGAAGTTGAACAATTTATTTGAGCTCCCAACCCCCAAGAACATTGTTTGTCCCTATGTAGTCTAGATGATTAAATGGTCTGGTTGCTCAGAGTGAATTAATGTTCATCTATATCCACCTCTACATATTTTGGAGAATAATGATATTCAAAGAGATTGAGTACTAAAGTTATAATTCAAGTCAGGCCTGCCTTAAGATCTATACAATAATAGGTTTTCCGCATGGTTGATGGAGTAATTCAGGGAGGATTTGATCAGACCCTCCAATCATTCTTCCTTTTCCATTATACTTCCCCTAATACTAGGGAAAGTGGATTATAGTAAAACAAATAATGTAAGATGGTGAATCTGCTCAAATATATGCCTTTGCCAACACTTTGTTAATCATTGCAGGGCTTTAAAGATTCATTACTTCCTCATCGTACATTGCTCAAATGGAAATCAGATTCTAGGAAGTAGTCTATTATTTCCTTAAAATGAAAACTGCTTCATTATATATTGTATTCCAGTATTTTGTGCAACATTTTCATGAAGTCAAAAATTACAATAATTTGGTTATATTGCTGTATATCACAAATGGGAATTGGATATATTTCAGATAACTTGAAATAATATAAAGACAACTTAATATTCAGCCCTTTCCATTAGAACCATAATACTGATGATCCAAAAAAAAAAAAAAGGCAGAATTCATAGTATAAACCGTCTCTGTAAGAAATTATAGGGATATCTCATTTTTAAAATAATTTATTAAAACTCTACCAAGAAAACACAATTTTTTTAAAAAGCAATATCAACAGGGTGCTAAGAGGTCTAAATGAAATGTAATAAGTATAGACAATGTAAGTGAAGCACTAGATAATTGGAAATATATAAAATAAATATACAAAGCAAATATTTGGGTATCAAAAATGTCTACAGTTTAATCAGTTTATTCCAGCACAAATATTTTGAATAATTTAGATGATTCACTCTAAATTGAGTAGATTTTACAGTTTATAGTTGGACATGTGGCACCACAATGTTAAAAACCCCGGGGGCAAAAATACTAGCTCACATTTACAACCGTACTAATATCAAAACTGTAGAATTCAAAATGATTGTCCCTTTTGGAAGAGGAAGAAAGAAGTACTACTGAATTTCTATTTTAAATTAGAAGATATGATAGTAAACATGGGAAATTTTGAAACAAAGAAGTCAAAATACCGTATTTGTTTTGTTCAGATTTGATTTTTGAAAAAGCTTTGTTTCCATCAGCTGCTAGTATCATGTACTTGTAGTTTTGAATTAATGGTGCTATAGATAAATACCATATAAGCTTTTGTCAATTTTTCTTCTGTGTATATGCATTAATCAACATCTCATCACTAAATAATAAGCTAATGAATAAATGTAACGTTACGGCAAACTTTATTGTTTTAATTATATTATTATTCATCAAACCTGAAATATAAAATACAGATAGTAGAACAAAAATTTCTGTAGTCTACAATGCTCAAATCAGTATTTTCTTATCACATTAACCCATATGTGCGTATTAGCCAGTTTCAATTAGAACCGTAGTCCTGTTCTAATTTTATTGCAAAATTAATAGAGATAGTCAAGGAATACTTTGTTAAACAATTATGGACCTCCAGGTAATTATAGAGGATATATCTACAAATATGTTAGTGGCTTTGCTGTTTTTCATTTTCTGTTGTGGCGCTGATTCATTCTTTCTTTCTTTCTTTCTTTCTTTCTTTCTTTCTTTCTTTGTTTACCATAAGAAAAAAAAATATTTGTCATAAATCAAGAAATTCTAATTTAAAGTTTCTGAATCGGGTTTGTAGTTTGTTATTCAGGACGAACATTATTTGTAAGTGAGGAATGTTAGCGTTCTGGATTCCTAAAATCCTCCCAGATCCTTGCTCCCAATTTGAAAGTGAGTCAACTGAAGCTCAAATCACATGCAGATATAAGTGTGTAGTAAAGGAAGTAACAGAGGGAAGATCTGAGGAGCCTTCTCCCATGAGGTGATTTGCTAGAACCACCTGATCTTCTCCCCTCCTTTCAGTCCCTCTCATGGAATAGATGTATGAGGTTGAGCATATGGCTACTTCTTCCCCCCTCTCTGTATCCTGCCCTGTCTCCTTTGTTCTACCCCCATAAACACATCCCTGCCCACCCCACTCCCATCCCATGCTCCTGTTGCCGTAAACAAATTCTTCTGGAGTAGCTTAGAAGGAAGGGGATGGTTATTTGTTAACGTCCCACAAAGATTAAATCGGGTCATGTTGTGACATAGTCTTAATGTTAGTGCAAAAGAGGCATTCCATTTCAACAAGCCTTATATCTCTGGCACGCAGTTACATCCAGAAAAAGTATAGCAACCTCTAGTTCGAAGACATGCAAATTTTTCAGTTGAAGAATTAGTGGATTCACTTGGAAAGCTCCTTCTGCAATGTTTCATCTTCACTAATTTGGGTTTACATGTAGCATAACACAAGGAAATATAAAATCTTAGTATGGTTTAAGAAGACCTTGGGTATTTGCCACCTAAGGGTCCAACAATACAACACACACCTATATTATTTAACTCCCCAACACACATATGCACACACATCCACATGCCTTTCTGACCTCAGATATGGCATCCATTAAATAAAAGTAATATCAGTTGGCTAATCTATCTCATCTCTATTTACTAGTCAAATGAAACAGGAGCACATTTGCTGTTGGAACAGTGGATGAAGGGACAGTGTAGCGTCTGATGTCTTCTGGCTTCACAACAGCAAGCCATTCATTTAATAAAAAACAAAACAAACAAACAAACAAACAAACAAAGGAACAAGCTTGGAAATCAAGCAGCCTCCATAGCTTTCATTGTGGTTCATCAGGTTTGAGTTTCCTGTAAAGGTATCTGACAAGAGTTGCTCTAGGCCTTTTACTTGATGTTTAATATTCACTTGATTATTGTTTTTCTCTTGAGGGATTCTTGCTGCCATAAGGGTCACTTCATAGTTGGTGCCATCCAGGAGCACCCTTCTCTTCGGTGCTACATTTCCCTCCAGTCATCTGCTTCTCTTTAAAATGGAATTTATTTGTATCTTTGCCTAACCTCTTGTGAGAGGCTCCTCCAAGCTCCTTACGTCTATGTTCAGGCACCGAGTAAATGTGTGCTGGATGTATGTCTTACAACTCAATTTAAATTAACTTTGCTAAGGCCAAGTCTTTAAAATATCAAGGTAGTTAAAGCAATTAAGCAATGCTATCTGAGCCATGGCTCAGCATCTTGGTTTTCAGATGATGAGATAAAATCTACCTGTTTGGGCTTTTTGCTTTGCAGAATATAAAACCATCTGATATTCATTTTAACAGTGCATAAATCATGGCAATGTACATAAATCAAAGCAATGTTTTCAATTTCAGACTCTAAGAGCCAAGAGAGATAAGCTGATCTTAAAAGATCCAACTAAACGAGGGAAACAGATGTCAGAGACTTTGCATTTCAGAGTTTTTTCCTCTGTAAGAATGTTAATTTCTCCTCTTGTTCATAAAGACCTAAAAAAGGAAAAAGCTGCATGCCGTACCTTGTCATACTAAGTGCCCCTATCACCTGGAATTAAAGCACAAAAAAGCAGAGGTGAACTGAGAACGCTACAGGCTGACTGAGGAATCAGAAACATTGCATTTCAGTGCTTCATTTGTACAAAATGCCCAAGAATATGGACCTACTTGGTGTGGGTTTATTTTGAGGACTATATAATCAGGTGCTTTAGAAAACAGAGTATAAACACTATTTAAAAATTAACTACATATGTTATAATATATTAAAGATGCATGGGTATTCAACTTGAGACAGTAATCATAGTATGTTGTAAAAAAAAAAAAAAACACTGGAGTATAAATTGGGAAATGTGGATTCTAATCTCACTCTTGTGCTGTGTTTACCCATGGTCCTCGGACAAGTCATGTAACACCTCTTTTATATTCCTTTAGCTCTTAAATTAGGATAATAATATCCCTGCCAGCTAATTAGAATGGATTTTGTGAATGTCAAGGAAGGTAATTATTTAAAAGTGTTTAGGAAATGTAAAGTATACCTAACAAATATTTTTAATATGAATTCATTTTGTGGTCACCGACAGCAATTGCATAGTCTAGATCAACAATTTAATTTATTCATTCATTTGTTCATTTGACAAAAAATGTATTTTTCCTTCCTGTGTTGGTCGCAAGCACAATATATCATTTAAAATAATAACTTGTAGATTCTTACAACCTCACACTGAAGGCAGGCATGCATATAAGTCACTGTGTTATAGTTCATTAATTCACATTATATTCCACACTTCTATAGAGTGTGGATGCAGGATCCATGGTGTACTTTCATCAAGGGGGAGACATTTAAGAAAGTCTGGAAAGATGAGTAGGGGTCTGAGAGCACAGAGAGCATCACTTCAGGTAGAGAAATGACGTGAGCTCAAAGTGAAAGTTGGGTGAAGAACCTTTTAGGGAATTTTCAGAATTTCATTGCAGATGAGACATAGATTGCATATACTGAAAACATAGTTGGTTTGAGGAAAGGGGTAAATACTGGACATCGTTAATTTGGGGTGCTTGTGGGCCAGCCAGATGGCTATGTGGTCTGGAGCCCACGGGGAAATGTCTGAGTGACACCGAGGTTCCCAGGTCCTGAATGTAGCCACAGTGATTTACATCCTCAGAGCAGGGATGACAATCCAAAGGGAGTGTGCGATGGCTTGCCTAGTGTATTTGCCATGCAAAACAAATAGTTGGTAAAACTTCTTATTTTGAAATAAATACACATTCGAAGAAAGTTGGGAAGATGGTTACAAAGAAGTCTCATGTGTCCATTATGCAGTTTCTTCCAATGGTTAGATTTTCTGTAACTATGGGGCAATATCAAAACCAGGCAATTGGCGTCGGTACAATGAATGTGTAGAGTTGCATGTCAATTTATCACTTGTGTACACAGGCGTCACCACCATCAGAATCAGATACTGTGAAGATCACCACCATCAGATACTGTGAAGATCTTCTTTGAGCTTCCATTGGATAGCCATAGAGCCACATTAGCCTCTTCTGTATCAGTAGGTTAATCAACCAACGAGCATGTACTTCTCATGGAATGGAGTAAGCCTGTCACAAACTCTGAAAGGTTGCCTGTTAGGTAAATATGTTGAGATTTCCTTCAAAGAGATGAAACTGATGGCCCATTGTAAAGATCTACCCAACGTGATCCATCGTAATCCTCTTAAGTGAGACTCTGAACCTAGAAATTTGAACCTGGAAGGGAAAACTTTAAAACCAAAATTCAGGTTAACTTTATAAAGAAGAAAGAAGAATTGAATTCCCTCTCTCTCTCTGTCTCTCTCTCTCTCTCTCTCTCTCTCTCTCTCACACACACACACACACACACTCACTCAAACCATGCTTATAAATGTTTTTTTTTTTTATTATTTCAGCAATTGTCAGGAGACAATGAGTGAAAGAACATTTAATTAAATCATATTAACTCTCCATTAGGCCTGATGTTACTAAATCTGAACATTGTTTCCCTTGATTTGTCTCAATCTTATGATTTTTCAGTCATCAAGATAAAATACCAGTGGGCAGATCTGACCGAGTCTTTTGCTTTTATACAAATATTATACTTTGTTTCCCTGATTCTACGGCTGCATTCTGGATTCTTCTAAAAACAACCGGAGCGATCCTATGAAAATGTAAATCAGACTATAATACCTCATTTTGAAAACTCTTCAGTGGCTTCCCATTGTTCTCGAAATAAAATCCATATGCCTAGATCTCCCTCCAGCAACAAAGGACTCACTTATTTCTTGAGCTGTTGGGAGTGCGGCCAAGTCAGCCCTCAGGTATCAGCCTTCCTGCTGGATTACCTTGGCTGAAGAAAACTGTTTCTTCCCAAAAGTCATGCCTCCTTTCAGGAGCAGCCCGTACCCAGTGGCTGATTGATGTCATGGTACCATCTGGGACACTCTGAAGGGCCATCCCAGCTCCAGGGCTCCCCTGGAATTGGCAGGTACCTTTGCTGGAATTACACCGCTGCTCACTGTCTCCCTTTGTCCTACCCCGACTCACTTCTGCCTTCCAAAGTTGGTCCTAAGGTCTTTCCCAATGCAGATTTCTGTCTTAAGGACGGCTTCCGGGGGAACTCCGCCTGGGTCCTGACCACATTCTACAAGGATCAGCATAAGCGGGGCCCTGTCCTCCTCTCCAGTTTGCCTCACCTGCCTGCCCCTTTGCTTGCTGCTAGACACAGCCCCTTGTTTTGCTTCCTTAACTGCACTACCCCTTGATGGCCTCTACGTTTCCATTTCTTTGGCTGGTGCACTCCCCTGGCTCTTTATGTGGCTGGACATTTCTCATTTTTCAGGCATCTGGTTTTCAAACTCCTTTCCAAACCTCCATATCTCTAGTAACCCCTCATCTCTAGTAACTTCCTTTTCTTTTTCCCTTCATTTTATTTGTACCTTTGAAATGATCTTGACTAGAAGCTCCAGGAAGGCAAAGATCAGATCCGTTTGGTTCCCCATTGTATCCGTAGAAAGGGTACTTAACACAGAAATGACCAGTACCTACCTACTAAATGAATGAAAAACTCAAAAATGCCTCAGGAATAATTTTTATTTTTATGCTCTTTTAAGAGAGGCTTTATTTCCAATCTTAAGTTTTATAAGTGGGATAGTATCAGTCAGTAACAACACACACACACACACACACACACACACACGCTATACTCAAGCCATTTTGATGTCAGTCTGTTGCATACAAATCCCTTCCAAAATGTGGTAATATTTTAAGCTGCAAAGTTTTTAATTTGACTCATTAAGCTTCACTTGTGTATTTACCATTCTTTGGCAGTTACCGGACTTTTTCAAAGACCCTGCAATCATTTCAAATCACGAAGACCCGACTTCTCTTCATTGTGCCATTATGGAAAACAAAGTCCTTCAGTAAAGTAGAACCCAGGGGTCTCCACCCACTTGTTTAACGCGAAGGGATTATGCAAGCAAGTGCCCGACAAGCACACCTTCTGACCCTGAAAGAATGTGATAACTCTGGAGGGCCAGAGGACACAGAAGCATGCTGCAGAATAAAATAGGTAAGGGACTGCAGACATCCACATGTGAATTCACTTATGGAAATTACTCTTTTGATGAATCAGAGCAATCACTGTGAGATGCTCAGATTTAAAGTGAAAGGTAGAGCCTGCCCGTAAATTCTATGAAATTATGCAGCTTAGACCTTTCCCGGGGCCTGGACCAAAGAGCAAATATCTACCTGTCAGATGGCTACAGCTGTATCTTGCTATCAGGAACCTAATAGGCAAATGCACTTTGAAGTTCCTGAGACTCATTTGTGTCCACATGTTCTTTAATCTCGTGCTCCCATTTTTGTGTGTTCCCCCCAACACCTGGCTCTGGGAGGAAAACAGAAACAATATTCAAAGCGATGCCGCGCCATCAGTGCTGAGCACAAAAGCTCAGTGATGGATATTTTACTTATGTTACTCCAAGTTTGACTTGCAAAAGGCTGAATAAATCATCCCAACATCAATACACTAACATCCTTCAAGATGACTAATTTACTTTGCAGCAGGAGCATCTTCCTGAAAAGAAGGCACCTTTTGATGGAAAATAAATTCTCTCTACACACATATTTCTGAAGTGTGAGTATTAATCATTTTGGAAGCAGGGAGAAAATATGAACATTTTTTTATGAGGATCTAGTTTTATTAATAGAGACACACATAATTCCATTTTAGCTTTATTCTAGCTCTTCTTTAGCAATTAGTTTTTCTAACAGTGGCAGGATATTGTTTTTCTCTAGAGTTTTAACATGGAAAGAGCTCTGTTCTGTATAGACGTTATCATATTTTAAAAAAATTTTTAATTCAAATTAGATTATTAAAGACTATTACTAACAAGAGATCTATTTTTATTTTTTTTTATTTTTTTTTTAATTTTTTATTTATTTATGATAGTCACAGAGAGAGAGAGAGAGGCAGAGACACAGGCGGAGGGAGAAGCAGGCTCCATGCACCGGGAGCCTGATGTGGGATTCGATCCCGGGTCTCCAGGATCGCGCCCTGGGCCAAAGGCAGGCGCCAAACCGCTGCGCCACCCAGGGATCCCCAAGAGATCTATTTTTAAATTAGCTCTCCTTGGGGGATCCCTGGGTGGCTCAGTTGTTGAGTGCCTGCCTTTGGCCCAGCGTGTGATCCTGGAGTCCCAGGATCGAGTCCCACGTCAGGCTCCCTGCAGGGAGCCTGCTTCTCCCTCTGTCTGTGTCTCTGCCTCTCTCTCTCTGTGTCTCTCATGAATAAATAGATGAAATCTTTAAAAATAAATAAATTAATTAATAATAAATAAATTAGCTCTCATTTAGCTTCATATAATTGGAATTACGAGATAAATATTTTCATTACATGCTTTGAAAAGTGTGGCTCTTCTTTCTATACTAAATAGATGTATGTCCATCGACCAACAGTTTGTCACTTTTCGTAAAAGCCAATTGAAAAAATAACCCAATGTTTAAGATATCAAATATCTTAAAAAACAAAATGGTGGTCTTGCCCAAGGTTTTTTACAGTCATAAGTGTTAATCCCTCAAAATATATAATGCAAATGATCAGCATTTGGATAAAGTTCAGGCTTTTCTATACCACCACCCCACATTTTTAATTAGAATCTGATGCAAATACAAATAGTTATTCAGGGATCTTTTCCATATACCTAGCTTCTGAAGCTTAGCTTAAACTAAGTTTTATGTATTAGTTTATGCCTCACAGAGGGACCTCAGCCTTCAGACTACAATGTGAGTGAAAACAAAGATGGAAAAGGATGCTGAAACGTATACTCTTATCCATCAATAATGGAAGGCTAAATATATCCATATATAAATGAATCAATATCCACTCAAAATATTGAAATAAATAATTTAATATAAACCAATAGTATATGTGGAAAGGGGTAATACATAGACACAGGAAAAGAAACTGTCATTAGCTGGTATATATTGGATACCAAGGAAATACACATGTGCATCATGGTGGTCTCACAGGAATCTTGGGAATGGTGGTGTTGATAATTCTAGTTCCCCAGACTGGGCTTAATGCTTCCTGAGCAGACTCTGCTGTGATGATTCTAAGTAACTTGACTGTCGGTGTAGGTTCCTCTTTAATTATTGTCCAAACTAGTGTATGATGTGGTACCATAATAATCACACTGCTATAGTAGTTGAAGGCTAGGGCTGTCTCACATATCCTGGGATGGTAGGGACCCTATCGATTGGAATAAACTAGAGAATCATCATGACAGTTTGTCCTATTTCTGGATTATTAGACTGCACTACGTTGAAGAAGAGGTATGTCCACTCATGTAGAAAATAATCAATAACTTTTAGTTCAATTAAAAATTACTCATTTTAGGACACTAAAGGAGTCTCTGGTTTAAAAGGTATTATATATATTGCTAGACATCCAGAAAAATGTATTCTTCCCTTTTTCCATAATATAATTGTTGCTGGGACATGCTCAACCCCTAGGCCCATCTAAGGCAGTGATCCTTGCTTCTCTGCAGCTGATTATGGCCACAAGACCAGCTTTGATAAGTAAAATGTGAGCCGACTCAAGGATATGATTTCTGATTGACTTGATACTGAGCTTTTCTGTTCAGTGGATGGAAAGTCAATGACTGGAACAATCTTGAAATCAACCATTGAAGGTAGCACATCCACTGTCAGACTGGATCTCTGGATTCCTATATGGGGCAGAGTGTCCACTCACCTGCAAAGTTCACTTCAGAACTGTTACAGGAGAGAGGAGGAAAATTATAGTTCTTAAACTGCAATATTGCCTAATTTATCAGGCACCTAAGCCTTTAAACCTATCTCAGGAAAGGCAAGAACTTATATTAATCATCTCTTTTTGATTAGGAGCAACTGACTCAAAAGCAAAAGGTTGGAAACAGGAGGTTCCTTTTGGAGAACATGTCTGCAGTTCTAACAACCCAAATGTATCTTAGTCAATTGCTAGGAGAGTCACATGAATGAGACCAAAGATGACATTGTATAATTTCAGGAAGCATCTCTCATATCATAGTCTAGATGAATAATGCCTCCTGGAATTGTTCACTGTGCTACCTGGATAGACATACCCAGAGGCCCAGCTCTGTCAGGCATTTCACATGACTGCTACACTAACACCATGTTGTCTGTTCTAATTTGTCTCCTGGGAATACCAGACCAAGCTTGATCCCTCTTACTTTTTCCTGTTTCTTGACTGTGCATCTATAATCTATCACTTGTTTCATTCATTCTTATTTTGCGGCTTTTAGTACTCATTAGCATATCCTTCAACCTGCCTTCACACTTGTCACTCCTGTGCCTATTGTTCCAGCGTTAGGCCTGTTTCCTCAAATTAGCCATCCACCTTGCTTCCTGACTGATCCTGCACCTGAGCTACTTTTTGCACCCCAAGTTACTTTCCCTTGGCATCTTGGGATCTCTAATCCCTAGAGATGATTAAGCTATAAGAAGCTAGAGAAATTGTGGAAACTGAGTATCAGAGCAGATGCTCTATTGAGCTGAACTGGAAGAATGAAAGACTGTACCTGGAAGCTCTGAAGATCTCTTAGAGTACTACATGGCATCCAAGGAGGGCTATCAATGATCCCTGATAGCCTAGAGACTTGCTGTTAATCCTATATGTGGTCTAGCAGCATTGGCATCATTTGGGGGCTATTAGAAATACAGAATCTCAGGTCCCAGAGCTCCAGAATCAGAATCTGCATTTTCACAGGATTTGAATTTTAACAGGTGATTTGTATGCGCATTAAAGTCTGCAAAGCACTGGTTGAGAAACTGGCTGGAAGGAGACATGGAGGCAGAAGATGGACACAAAACACTGTGTCCATGAAAAGATGGCTAACTCAACACTAAATCTTGCCAAGTAGTGACATTGAAGGAGCAATTCTCTCATACATAAGCTTTCCAGCTGGAAAGGGTATGTTGCAGGATTATTGGTAACTTTTCTTTAAACACTGTAAGGATATAGCAAGACTTAGATTCTTAAATTTTTATTTGCTAAGTAATATATTTTCACTTTTTAATAAATGATATTTTGCAGATAGATGGGTCAGCATGCTCCCAAGGTGGGAGGCAATTCTAGGGAATGTTTTCTCCTGTTTATTCTAGAAAGGGCCTTGAACCAATTGAAGAATGACAGCCTGAAGCTTAGTCTGGGACTGATTGTCACATATGCCTCTAACAAGAAATAGAAGAGGTTTTTTCTTTCTTTCTTTCTTTCTTTCTTTCTTTCTTTCTTTCTTTCTTTCTTTCTGTCTTAATACTTATATTAAAATACTATCCTTGTAGATGCACCGTTGGACTCCAACCTATTAAAATATATATAAAGGAATACAGCAGTTGTACCTATCAGTTTGGGTGAGAAAATAAATCAATCTGGACTAATTTCTTATTAAACCACTAATTTCTTACCAAACCAGAGTCCTAGGAAGTCTGCTTAAAAGGCCATTAGTTTCAAGTTTTAAATACATTTACTAGGAAGTACCGATTTTCCAGTATGGGTACAGCTGTACCCAGTATGGTTAACACAAAGAAATAGTATCACACAGAAAGTGAGGGATCAGAGAGGATGGTGACAAATATTACATTGTAATTGAGAACTCCGGCTCCTCCTATGTTTATTACACACGCACAAAAACAGATTTGAGAAGCTCTGAAACCAAATAAACTAAACTTTCTTTCAATCACAACTAGACCAATTCCAGAATAGTAGACTGTGTGGAAGGGTTGGCAAGAACATAGAACATAAAAACAAAAGAGGGGCATTAGGGATCACTTCAAGTGACCATAAATCAAAGCAGCTCAGGCTGGAGAAATGCCTTTAAAGCAAAGCCAGTGAGAAAAACATCAGGCCCACCAAAAGGGCTCTTGTGTGCTTTCTTTGTTATTCCTCCATCTCAAGCAAAAAGGATGACTAATATTACTTTGTTTCAAGAACAATAATTTTTAAATATCTTATGAAATTTTATCTGTGCTACAGATACAACTCCTCAAAGAGCCATGGAAAGCTCACTCATGGCCCAATGGGAGGAAGTTACTTTCTTGGCTGGTGTAGAGAGTAGAGGATGTGAAAAGGTTTTATAGATAATGAATGTCACCCAGCTACCAATCCAGAGGTCAGAGAATCAGTCATTAATTTAATCATATACTAGTTGAAGCTTCAAGCACTTCCTTCTTAAATGTATCTACTACTATCTTTGAAAAACTCTCCAATGAGTGCCAATTCCGAGAATAAAGAAAACTTCAACACGCATCACAGCCCTGCCAACGAGGCTTGTGG
The DNA here is from genome assembly GCF_018345385.1 of Vulpes lagopus. Taxonomy (NCBI): domain Eukaryota; kingdom Metazoa; phylum Chordata; class Mammalia; order Carnivora; family Canidae; genus Vulpes; species Vulpes lagopus. The sequence goes on from NC_054824.1 coordinate 3,850,632, forward strand.
GATGCTATTTTGATCATTTCTCTGCCTTTTAAGTGGAATCCAAAAGAAAATTTTCAAACAAAGAGTCTTGTTTTGAAGCTTTTATCCTCTAATGCAAACACCAAAACAAGAATCCCAGACAACTGTCTCATCCTTCCAATGCACATTCAAATGCGCATAATGGGATAATGGATCTGCCCTAATGAAGGATAAGGGAATTCATCAAAAAGTCTTAGAGAAGTAAGTGAAATGGTGTGGTGAATTCTAAATCCTAATGTTTTGGTTATTAGCACTTCCTGCTGGAGACAAGGGAACAGTTTGGTGAGAGATGTTAATAATGAAATACCAGGATGAGTGTCTGGAAAAGCCATGGTCATAGACAAACATACACAGACTATTACTGTTACTTACCTTGGTAGTCTGACTGTATCTTTTACAGATTATCTGAGAAATACAATAAGATTAAAGAAAAAATAAAAGCAAATGCATTAAATGACTTTTTCAACTATCCAAATACAACTGTTTGGGTACCAATGCCCCTTTACCTGTGCACCTATTTTCATAGCTCAACACGGGACGCAACTCGCATTTTGTATTTGATATTTTCATTTGATGTTGCTAGCATAATTTTTACTTCCGTAAAATTTTACAATTAGGCAAATAATACTCTTATTTTTAGAATATAGTGTGCTAAATGATTTCCCGCAATATAAGTAGATGTGTCTTACTTGTTTTCCTCCATATACTACAAATAATACATTCATATTTATAGCTTGTAAGGGTTTTTTCGTTTATTCAGAATTATTTCCTTAGTATGATTGCCTCAATCTTGAATCTCCTCATCAAAAGATCTATTTATGGTTCTTTTTACAAAACGTCTATATTGCTTTTCCAGTTTTTCCCAGTTACACTCCTCACCAAACAATTGACAAGGGTAGCACCTTCACAAGAATGATAACTATCCTAAACAATTTGCCTTCTACATATATGAACTGTATTTTTTCTTTAGTTTAGATTATTTTTAAATGTTTAAGGAAGATTAAATTTTTCTCACACACTTTTAAAAAAGATTTACGTGTGCAAATAACAATGAATGAAATAACATATTATTGGAATTATGACTATTGTATGTATAGGATTATGCGTGTTTCCTTTTATGAATTGTTTAAATTCTCAGTCCATTTTATAATGAATATTAAATTTTATTTATAAACCAACTGAATTATCATTATATTGTGGTATTTACTCTCTATAATATTAAATGAGAATACTTTTTCCAACCTATTTTTAAAAATTCATTACATTTTAAATATAGTTTTTTTCATTGCCTTTATTTGTTAATAAGTTTATAGAGAATGCCTTTTAAACTTAAAGGTAATACAAAGAATACATTACATTCTTCTGCATGTCAAAACATACAATTCGAAGGTAAACAAAAAAGCAGAACAGTCACAAGAACTTACTTGATAAAGCATCTTTCTACACCACATTTTTACACAAATTGCAACTGAAAAAACACAGTATATTAAGAAAACAAAGGGAAAAAATCTCAAAAAGATAAATGAATGCAAGCCAACAAGTGGCAATATCTTTACTTGTGGCAAAAATTAAAAATGCGAATTTGGAGCAGAATTAGATATTGTCCATTGCCTACTCACAACCTGGATGCAACAGGGCACCTGAGCACTCCAGGTCCACATTGCCTGCCCCTCCCTCTGCTGCTTTCAGCTGTGCTATTGCAAAGACCAGAGGACACCACTGGCCAGAGCCCTCAGGCAAGGCAAACAGACTAAGTATGTAACCACTTCGTTCCTGTCATATGGGAACCAACATACCTAAACCCTGTGAAATGCAAATAACGTGAGGAAAGGGAAAGGGAAATCTGGCAGAAAAAACAAGGAAGCTGTGAGATGAAGACTTCGTATTGGATAAAGAACAGAAGTTCATAACTGAGCTGAATTAAAACCTGCTCAACTGGTCGGAATCTCCAGATTAAATTAACCATAGTCTTCCCATGCCCAAGAAGCAATAAAGATGTCAAAAAAACATAAGTAAGTTACAAGAATATAGCATATCATATCAGAGTGGTAGCTGCTAGCTTCTATCCTATTTTTATTTAACATTGCCCGACATGTAATCTCTTGCTGTGAATAGTCAATACCATCAAGGTGTGGTGAGAATGGGACCCACATACTCTGTTAGACGGAATGAGGTGGCTGCTACGGGGCTACAAGTCCCCAGCTTCCCCTTCCTCAACTGGGTCCCTTGGCCCCTGACTTCCTAGCTGTGGTAAGATTATTTTTTCTTCTCATCCCAGATTTTTCCATCATCTCTTGATATCCAGCCTATCTTCCCCTAGTGGGATTGCCCATAAACACCTCTCTAGTCCTTAGCCTCCCATGCCTCCAAAAGAAGGACACTCTCTCACTTCCCCAAGAAGTTCTTAATTTTCTGCTCTTTTAGCATCATGCACAGTGAATCTATCCATTGTCTTGGTGAAACCTCTACATCCTTATATTAGGGACTGGACTTTCTTCAGGCTTCCACTATGAAGCCAACTCCAAGGGCAAGCTACTCCAATATAATACTTCACATATTCTCTGAAACAACTGTGTTTGGCTTTATTCACCATCCTCGGGACTTCCCAAGATTAACATGTAGGCAACATTCTCAAATCAGCATACTCAAATAACATCCTTCCAGAGAGACAGAGTCCTCCCCAAAAGTGAAATTATCTTTTTATCCTAGAAAATCAAACATTTTGCAATTTAATAAATGATTAACCCCAATTGTAAAGGTATCCCATGACATAATTTCATAAACAATAATGAAAACAGCTACCATTTATCTTGAATGCTCATTTTCTAATAGGCTGGATGCTAACCAATGTTTTAAATATACTTTCACATTTCACTTGGCAAGAATTAAGCTTTGGATAAGTTCATACGTTATGTTTCTATTTCATAACTATTATTTCAAAAACTAAGTGGCTTATCTAAATTTCATGACATAAATTTGTGAGTCAGTGAGAAAGATGTCAGTATCTACATTATGTAGATAAAGAAACAGAGGCTCGGAAGGGTTTCAAAACTTAGTTATCATGTGTTGCCTAACTAAATAAGTGGCCCAGTCAGGATTCAACTGATCTCACTGGAAAGCCCTTTCTCTTTTCTGCCTGTATCGAAATAGGTTATTTTTTGGTAACTGGCCGGTGATTACTCCTTTGAGGAAAATATGTCATGTTTCTTGGCATTTAAATAGCGATTGGTATGAATTAATTTTGTTATCGAGACTGCCAAACAAGGGGCAGTTCTAGATTACACCTTTACTGTAGCAGAAGTTACAGGATCCTTTACTGGAGGATTCCTGTGGAAAACCCAATCAACGATTTTGCTAATGATGGTGGTGATTCAAGTGAAAATACGATATGTTGAAAATTTTTCCTCGGTTTAAAATAGATCTTTTAGAATCTGAGTATGGAAAATATCCTCAGTGTTTTTTAAGAGTCTACTTCTGTTTGATAGATCATTTCTCTTTCGTAAACATAATTTCTATTTGAAATCAGATATTTTCCTTTGCACCAGAACCCTGTGTTCACATTCCTAGTCCTCCTGAATGCTTAAAACATTCTCTAAGCAAAGAAATAATCCTAAATAAATAATTCGCTGCACTGCTTTCAAGAACACTAGATTTTAATTAGCTGTTTATTTGTTTGTTTACTTGTTTGTTTGTTTCTCTGCTTCCTCTTTGGAGGAAAGCCCAGTGCAAACAAGGGTTAACACAAAACCTTCAATTTTTGCAAAAGGAGCTTTCTTCCTTGGATCTGAATAACAACATATCTGTCCTGCAGAATAAACCACTCAACTGTCTCAGATATTTGGGAATGAATGCTTATCCACTAATTGGCTTCAGCTGTTTTTTCTCTTCATTATTTGAACTGAGAAAACAGCTGTTTTGGCAAATGGTTAAGCCCTAAGTCACATGGTTAGTGATTTATGCACTTCAACGTGCTAATAGATGCTTTGTAGAACATGGTTTTGTTTATTTGATTGTTACAGGCCATAGTTAATGAATCATGACTTTCCTAAAACACGCAGTGAACCCAATCTCATGGAGCAGCTCTTAATTTGGGGGGGGTGGTGGTGTTTTAGATGATTTTTTTCAGCTTATTATAATTTGCTTGATTTTACCTCTCCAGAATAACAAGAAAACGAGGAGAAGTTGGAGATAAAGACTTATGTTTTTATGAGAACTGATGTGCTTGCAAGTGAGCAGGGAGTCAACTATAACAAGAACACAGTACAAGTGGGGAAGAGAAAAGAATAGAGAACAATTGGCCTTTTGAATTATTTGAACTAGCCATACTTCTTGTGGTGTTTCTCTTTGAGCATGCTCATTAACATCAAGAGCATAGGCATTTGGTTACATTCACCTCTTTCGGCATTAATCGACCGAGACTAGGATGAAATTACTTATCCAAAAAGGTATTTTCTTATTACCACGATCAGAAGAGGTCAATCACAAATGTGATTCACATAATTGATTTAATCTTCCATGATTAAAATAATTTCTGTCATCTCAATACTAGTAATAATAACAATGATAATAATAATAAATGCATTCGACTTGATTTGATTAGCTACAATCACATCCACAGTCAACATGAGATTAAAGCAAAGAGCAAAATAGCAAGCTTTAGGATTAGAGACTTTATTTTTAAAATCTGATGTCTTCAAGTAGTCTTTCTTAAGTCAGACACTTGAGATGATACTTTTCAAAGATTTTCAATATGGCTCACTTCAGTCTCTGCAAGTTAACTGGTTCTAGCCTTTGATCCTTGATGTCAGAAGATTATCTTACTTAAGAAGGTTCATCTGATTTTTGAGCAGTTTCTCTCTCATGAGATGATGCCATGCTACTATTGGACAGAATATTAGAACTCTAAAAACTCAGTCCTTTCACCCTACAGGTAGGGAAACAGTTTCAGGGAGGTTAAATATGTTGTTGTCCACACATAGAAGCAGACAAATTCACTAAAAATCACATATTCACAAGTCTTCAGAGCGTTTATAGGGTTTTGGTTTTGCATGTATGCCACGGCCTTGCCCTTGCTTTTGCCTCTGCTCCAGCTATGCCCAGTCAGAACCATGGTTGGGATGAACTTGCAGGCATTTAGGACAACAGCAAGGAGACTGGAGATGAGAACAGTTGAGAACTGGAGTTCACAGAAGGGGCTGATCACCGCCAACCTAGAGAACAGAATCATCAGATGGTGGCCCAATTGTTTTATCTAAATATTAATAGCAAGAATGAGTCTTGGCAGTTGAGGGGTTGGGGATGCTAAAATTTCATCACAACCATGCAGGAGGCAAAGGTGAAAGAGGAATGAATGTGACCATTTTGAAGAATAGAATTGATTTTCACTCATGTCTTTATCTATGGAGATGAATGTCAAGGTGCATTTCTGAATCTCATGTGTGCGTGGTATTGGACAGATGGCTCCTCTCCCTTCCTGCTCTCTCAGCCCTTCTCGTCATCCTTTATCCATCCAGAACGGAAATCCAACTGTGCCCTGGGACTGAAAGTAAAAGATACAGACAGAAATAAGTAGAGTAGGTCTTAGGATGCTTGATGAAAGAACAGAACATCATTGGAAGCGAAGGAAGGAACACATCATTGGATGCTTTTCATAAGGTGTGTATGGCGGTGAATAGTGAATCCCCCAAATTCATGTCATTCCTGGAACCTGAGAATGTGACTTTACTTGGAAATAAGAACTTTGCAGATGTAATTAGTTAAGACGAGGTCATCCCAGATCAAGGCCCTACATTCAATATGACTGGCATCCTTATAAAAAGAGAAGAGATACAGAAACAGTGCAGAAAGAAGCTGGCCGCGTGAGGACAGACACAGAGATTGAATGATGCGCCCACAAGCCAAGGAATGCCAAACATTGCTGGCAAGCCACCAGAAGCCAGAAGATGCTTGACTGGACCCTCCTCTACAACCTTCAGAGGTAGCACGGCCCTGCCTGAGCCTTGATTTTTGACTTCAAGCCTCCAAAACCGTGAGACAATAAATTTCTGTGGTTTTAAGGCACCCAGTTAGTAGCAGGTTGTTACAGCAGCCCTAAGAATTCAGTTCACTAGGAAGAGCATGAGGCTGAACTTTCATCAAAGCTAAGTGACTCTTTGGGGTAGGCAGAGAACCCAAAAGCATGAACAGTGAATGATAAATCCTCAGAGCAAAAGATCTAGACTACACTAGACTCCTTAGTCTCAGAGATGTATAAACAAAAGAAAGAACAAATTACAAAGAGGACAATGTTTTAATATACAAGAGAGACACAGAGATAGTACTCTCAAAATATAAATATTTCTTATGATTATAAGAAACATTGAGGTCTCTGGTAGCGACTTATAAAAAATTTAAAGAGGAATTCAAATTAAAATGCAATTCGTTTTATCTACTTAATTGGTCAGCAAAGCTAAGAAAAATTGTTAAACCTATTATCAAGGAGCGTGCAAGGAGACAGGCACTCCACACTGCTATCCAGAGTGTGACCTCCCAGCGCTTTGTTGCTGACCCACAGCTAGAAAGTTAAGCATTTAGAAATATTTATAAGAGGTCAATCTTGCTATGAAATCCCAAAGAGCGATTTGTAGACTTGTCTGTTTGGGAGCAGTTTAGACAAGCGTAGCTGCTCAAAGTCACATGGTGAATCTCACATCTTCTGAATTGCATATGAATCAGAAAAACAGGACCATGTTTCTTTTTTTTTTTTTTAAGAGTTTTATTTATTCATGAGAGACACAGAGAGGCAGAGACCCAGGCAGAGGGAGAAGCAGGCTCCATGCAGGGAGCCTGATGCGGGACTCAATCCCGGGACCCCAGGATGACAACCTGAGCCAAAGGCAGACGCTCAACCCCTGAGCCACCCAGGCATCCCCAGGACCATGTTTCAACAAGAGATATTTTTTCAGCTTTCTAGAGATATTACAAAAAAATACATGTATAAGTTGAAGGTGTACAATGTGATGATTTGATAACTGTACGTATTGTGAAATGATTACCACCAGAAGGTTAGTTAATGCCCACCCCCTCTCACATCATCATCGTTTTCTTTATGGTGGTGATTACTTTTAAGATTTACTGTCTCAATAACTGTCACGTCTACAATATAGTTGATTATGGTCCCTATGCTGTGTTACATCCCATTTCTTACTCCTGTTATAGCTGGGAGTTTGTACCTTTTGACCAGCACGGCCCCATTTTCCCCATCCCCAGCCCATGGAAACCACTCTGTTTTCTTGAGTTTACCCTTTTGGGATTCTACAGATGAATGAGAAAATAGAGTATTTGCCTTGTTTGTCTGACTTATTTCACTTAGCAAAATACCCTTAAGATCTATCCATGTTGTTACAAAAAGCAGGATTTTCTTCTTTTTAATGGCTAAATAATATTCCATTATATATTCCATAATATATAATATTCCATTATATATGTATATATATATAATGGAATATTATATATATGTGTGTGTATATATATATCTCCCACATTTTCTGTATCCAATCATCTGTTGATGAACACTTAGGTTGTTTCCATATTTGAGCTACTGTGAATAATGCTGCAGTGCACATGGGGGTGAGATATCTTTTTAAATAGTGATTTTATTTCCTTCAGATAAATGCCCAGAAGTAGAATAGCTGGATCATATTATACTTCTATTTTCAATTTTTTCAACAAGTGATATTTTAAGGTTAATTTATCAGGTAAAACTCAGAAATATATAAAAGTATTAAAAATGTAAGCATTTATATGTTAAAACTTGTATATTTTACAATTTTTCTTTGAGAAGTACTTCTTTCTTTTTCTTTTATTAAGTTTTATTTATTTTTTATTTATTTTTCTTTTATTAAGTTTTTATTTAAATTCCAGTTAGTTAACATACAGTGTAATATCAGTTTTAGGTGTAGTAAAAGTGATTCAATACTTCCATACAACACTACAATTAGTTTTTTTTTTCAATTAGTTTATTTTAAATCAAATCTGTTTCGTAATTTATGGCTCAACATTATTAGCTAAATTAGGGAATTCTGTCTATATCATTAAGTTTTAACTCAGTAGTAAAACAGTTTCCATTTATTTTTTCTTAAAGAAAAACACCTTATTCGAGGCAGTACTCAATTCTGGGACTCTGGGATCACCACCTGAGCTGACAACAGACACTTAATGGAATGAGCCACCCAGCCGCCCATAAGTCACAGATTATTGAACGCTTATTTAATACATAGGCTTTATTAGCTTTTATATTTAATATTTTTGACTAGATTATACATGAATGTGTTCAAAATTTTAAACATACAAGAAAGCATTTGATCAGAAATATGTCCCATTCCCACCCTCCAGTTCCATCTTTTTTTTTTCAAGAGGAAATAGCCATTTTTATGTGTCCTCCCAGAAATATTCTCTAAATATAGAAAGACTCTAGGTATCTATGTATTTCTATATCCTCCCCACAAATGATGCACATTTGATGCGCACTGTTCTATATCTCACGTTTTCAATTTAATATCAAAATTTGGAGATGATTCTATAGTAATGTGTATTTTTTAAATGGCTGAAAATGTATGAATATATTTAAATAAATTATATATATTTATATATATAAATCGTATATATTTATTTACATATATATTTATTTATACATATATATACATATATACATATATGTATATTTACATATATATATATTTATAAAAAATATATTTATTTTAATTACTCTTTTTCTAATATTAGATATATGTGTGTATGTATCTAATATTTAGATATTGAATCACACATACATATATTTATCATATAATTGCATTAGCTTATGCCTCTGGACAAATATTGTACAATAGTGACAGGCATTCTTTTCTTTTCTTTTTTTAGTAGCATTCTTTTTTGATTTCTCTCAGTTAAGTGTTGATCTAGTTTTTAAATGCCGAGATAAAAGCATTTGCATTAAAGAATTTTCTATTTATGCCAATTTCTATTTTAAAAATATTTTTCAAAAATAGATACTGATTTTTTTCCAGTATCTTTTTGTTTGTTTTTCAAATATCTTTTCATCAACCATGAAATGTCTTACTTGAATAAATGGTGACTATTATTAATAGATTCTGAAATATTGAACTATTTTTGACTATTTCTGTTTAAAAACCCGCTTGATCATCGGGTTGTGTGTTCTTTTAATATGCCATTGGGTCCTATCTGTTAATAGTTCATTTAAAACTTTTGCACTTCTATTCAATAAGTAAGACTGCTCCATAGTTTTCTTTATTTGTGTTCTTTTTTAGGCTTTGATATAAATATAAACTGGGAACCTCAAAAGTGTATGTTACACTTTCCTTTTTTTTTTTTTCTTTTAGAAAGAAAGAGAAAAACTGAGTGCATGCCCAAGTGGGAGGAGGAGCAGAAGGAGAGGGAGAAAGAGAATCTTAAGCAGACTCCACTCTGAGCATGGAGCTAGACTTGGGGCTTGACCCTGAGATCCTGACCTGAGGAAATCAAGAGTCGGGGACTTAACTGTCTGAGCCACCCTGGTGCCCCTTCTTTTTTCTCATCACAGTTTGATAATGTGGTAGTTGCTACATAATAATTGGTACAATGTAAGCATGAAACGTCTAGTCCTTGTGTCTGTTTTGATCTGATCATTTCTATGCCTGAGAATTCATTTAGTACACCAAGTTTTTCACATTACTTGTTTATAGTTGAGAAAAGCAGTTTTAGATATTTTTTTAAAAAATTTAAATTTCAAAACAAAAAAAAAAATTTAAATTTCTGTCATTAGTTTCTTTTCTTAATTTGTGCATTTGAATTTGCTTGCCTTATCTCATGGTTAGGTTAGTTAACATCTTATTTATCTGACTTTTTCTCTCAAAGTTTCAGTTCTTTGATGATTTTATTCTTCTTGCTTTCTAATTGATTGATTTTTGTTTTTAATGTGTTTCATTTCTACTTATTCTTCCTTTGGATTATGCTATTTTTATACTTCCATCTTTTCAAGTTGAATGGGAATTTAATGTTTTCATTCTCCACTTTCATTAACAATATGTTAAAAGTCAATTAATCAGCAAATAATTAATTATTGTAAGCTGAATTTTAATTTTTTTGACCACAACATTAGCTATATGGCATACATTCTATTAAGTAGGATTTTCATGATCATAATTTTCTAGACATGCTGTAAATTTGATTTTGATTTTCCCTTGTGATGAAAGAACGAATTAATAGAAACAAAATTTGAAGATTGTGGAGTAGTTTTGCCTTTCTAAAAAAAAATTTCTAGCATGTATGCATAGGTATATATGTATGTGTATAGAGTGATAATGAACCTCACTTACAAGAACATATAGTCTCTGTATTCAGAATGTGTAGATTGATATAACAGCTATATTTTTATTTATGTCTACTTTTAATCTCTTTATCCTAACTTCATAATTAATTTTAATGTGTCTAGGGTTAAAAGGCTTTAATTTTCTCTTTGGTGGAAAATTGACTTCAAGGTTATCTCAGGTTACTTGATGATAACTCTTGGCAGATGTGCAATATCAAGAACATCACTTATTTCACTGATAATTGTGAAATTATATAACACATCATCATATTCTGTATAAATTGTGCTCTTCCAAAAAAGTTATATGTTTTGCATCTGACTTTTTATCTGCTACTGAAAAACATTTTGCGTACTTTATTGTTTGGAAGTATTAAGATCATTAAAAATATCTGATAGACAAGTCAATCTGATTGAATACTTCATGAATCTAAAATGTTGAGATCAACTGTGTTTTTCATCCTAATTCCTCACAAAGCTCTTTTTCCCTTGATAATTATTATACCTCAGGATACAATATCCAGTTGTTCATAATTAGTAGACTGGCAGTTATTTATAGAAAGAAAAACCTTGAACTCAACACATCTTTTATCTACTTCATACATTTTATTACATTACAAAACATATTGTTCATTTCAACTGACATTATTTTGATACAAAAATTTCTCAAAATAAAGGAAGTAGTATAGTAATTTATATTCAAATCTTTATCTAGTTGCTACTTTAGAATAATTTTCTGTCTATGCACCTGTGTCATCAGAACATACTCCTACTCAAAATTAAAATATTACTTGACAGTGCAATCCTTTGTAGTTAATATAATTCATATCTGTTTGTATTTATTAACAATGAACTGAAAAAAATTATTTTCCTTCATAATACTATGTTCAGGTTACGCATATACTAGACATAATTGCCATTTTTGCAGGATCTGTGTATTTGTCAGATGACTCTGAAAAATGTTTTGCTAGTTTATTATTTTCATGAGTCAGTTTGCCATGTAATTAATTAGTTTCTGCATAAGTAGAGCCATGCTGTCATTGGAAAGTAGTGTTTATGGGGCACCTGGGTGGCTCAGTCGGTTAAGCGTCTGCCTTCAGTTTGGGTCATGATCCCAGGGTCCTAGATTTAGCCTCATATTGGGATCCATAGTCATCATAGTCATCATAGTCTGCTTTTCCTTCTGCCCACAACCACAATCATGCTCTCTCTCTCTCTCTCTTTTGCTCTCACTCACTTTCTCAAATAGATAAATAAATAAATAAATATATAAATAAATAAATCCCTTAAAAAAAGAATCTGTGACTTAAATAAGTATGAAAAAAAGGTTATATTTGCTCAGACTCTCATTCACTTTAATACAAAGATATCAAGGAATTTTTACAAGATCTATCATTTATTGGCCTTCTCTGAATTCCATCCATTCAAGTGTTGAACTTTTTCAAACATCAGGCTCATAGCAGTCCAGTGGGATGATAACCAAATCAGTCATGACAGTGTCTAGTAGTATATCAGGAACCCCATTTTGATCAGTAGGTAGACGCTGGCATGTACTGCTCTCCCCAACCCTAGTATCCACTAAGTCCAGGGCCAGTCTGTGTGTACATGCATGCTCCAAACTAGCCTGTACTCTTAGCCAAATAATTCCTTATAACTAGAAATCTGTTACAGCATAGACATACACTAAATAATAGTAGGTAGATATATCTAATTTTATTGATATATATTATATATATTCATATTCATATATATTCTAGTTTCTTCTGTTGGCTCTAAAACCCTGCCTTGGAAGATAATCACATTAGACAATAACCACCAGCTGCAGATCCTTCCAGAATGGCTAGACTTTCCACCCAAGAATTAATTTCCAAAAACTGATAATCAAAATCTGAAACTCTTCAACATGATGTTCTTATTAACTTATTTGAATGCGTGATTTTCACTCCAGCATTCTGTGAGCGAACTGTATCCCTCAGAAGAGACCCTGTTAGAATATCACTCTTGGTGTGGCAACCACGACTACAGGGTGCCTAAGCTGGCAGTGGCAGAGACGAATCCTGGACCCCTTTATGGCAAGATCCCCAAAGGGAGAATGGTGTCATCCAATCATCAGCTGATCACATTGTACCCCTTCATCATAATGGAAGCAAATATTTGTCTTTACTCAAATAAGTCCTCTGGATCTGAATATGCTTTCCTTGACCATAATTCTCCTACCAGAAATGCCACCTTAAGAAATGCCTCTTCACTGCCTTAGTATTATACATAATATTGTTTCTGATCAAAGAACTCGTTTCACAGCCCAGAAGCAGCTGGGTTGCTGGAAAGGTGAGATGGCTTACTTAGTTACAACACCAGTTGGATTTTGTCTTACAGGATGCAGTGTATCCAAGACCAATAAGTGATCTTTCTTCCAAGAGCCAAAATAAACAAATCCAGATATCAAAGAGTGGAAGAGTGGCTATCCTCGCTATAAAAACCCATTAACCCGGGCACCTGGGAGGCTCAATTGGTTAAGCATCTGCCTTTGACTCAGGTCATGATCCCAGGATTGTGGGATCAAGCCTGGCACCGGCCTCTCTGCTCTACGGGAAGCCTGTTTCTCCCACTCCCTCTGTCTGCCACTCCTCCTTCTTGTGCTCTTTCTCTCTTTATAAAATTAATAAATAATATCTTTAAAACAACAACAACAAAAACTCATATAACCAATTTGCAGAATTTTTGTTTCCCTGAAGCTTTGGGCTCTGACAGTTTGGAGATCTTGAGTTCCAAAGAAGACTCTTGCCAACATGAGATGCAACAACAGTTCTACTGTTGTTGAATTGGAGGATGAGACAGCCCCCAGGTCATTCAGAGTTTCTCATGGCACTGAACCAGGAACCAAGCAACTCCTTTGACTGACCATGATGATCAAAGGAAAGTGTTTTTTGCTACATGATGGGGGCAAGGAAGGCAGTGTCCAGAATCATGGAGTTCTCTCCAAGTTTCCTCATAGCATTTCTATATCTAATAACAAATATTAATAGTAAGGTATTGCATCTAAAAGTTGGCTTCAATGAGGATTAAGACTCTTCAGGAATAAAATTTTTTTAATCTCATCAGAGAGTGAACTCTGAAGAGGAGACGGCAAAGAAATCATGAATGGCTAGTAGAAAAAGTAAGTTATAATTGTCACCCAGGGCCCCATGACCAGTTACAGCAATATGGACTATTGTGGTGATGCGTGTGATGTGAATATATAACTCATGATTTTATATAAATTTTGCTGGAAGTTAACTTTACAATTACAATCTTTTTACAAAGATTAACAGAATATTCAGATGGGCTTGTGGCTGAATTTGAGGAGTAACTAACATACCACAGAGATGAACACCATGATGGCTAGGACAGCGCCTCTTCTCATTTTGGGAAAAGGGAGAGAACATCTTCATTTGTATAAAGGTTAGTTGCATATTGTTAAATAGAAACAGAGAATTGTTTTTCTTGCGTGAAAGATTAGCTTGTGAGAAGAGTGAGTAGAGATGATGTATGGCTGAAGAGGTAGACTGTGCCATCAGCGAGGGTTGACCTCCCAGCTTCATCTCACCCTTATCTACTGGCTTGTCACATGGGAGAAGGAGCTCTGCAAATCAGGTTTCTGCTCACTCAGCCAGCAACAATATAAAGCTCCATCAACAGGGAGATATACAGGGTCCATGTGCAAGGAAAAAGTATCTTCTTTCTCCTGTTTCCAAATAGTAATCTAGTCTCAGGTTCAGGTGAAAGGCAAGAAGCAAAGCTTCCTCACCTTTCCAGTCATAATCCATGCCTATAGCAGCATTTAAATCCAGTTGGTAGTTTTTCCAAACTGGAAACTACCAAAATCCAGACTCATGCCAGCCAAGATGTGTCCCTTCCCAGATGTCTGAGCTTCAGCTCAACAGAGGTTCTAGACCCCCCAAACCTCTAAGTTTTAATCATTCTAACCTGTTCCATTTCTTTCCCTTGGCCCTACATGGCAGATGCTTCCTCAGTTGCTGCCTCTGCAATAAATAGCACAGAATTTTCTTTTTTACTCTTGTAGTTACCTAGCTTGCAAATACATAACTAGTTATAAACCACGGGGTTTATTCTAATAATTGACGTCGTTCCTAAAAGGAGCTATATCCTAAAAGGATCTTGACTGATACCTTGTATAAACATATAATTAGGCAACAATGCTGAAGTGCAACGCTAATCATAATGGTCACTAAAACTTATTGACCTGTTGCCATGTGATTGGCATGATTCTGAATTCATTATATTAGGGTCTGATTGCAAATGGCCTTAGCCAACAAGTTCAGAGATTCAGACATCCAGTAGGTAGTAGGAACTCCCCCCAACAGGGTTTAGAAAATCAGGGGAATGAACAGATTTGTTTTTAAAGGGATAACTTCTGGTATTAGTTTGAAGTATTCGAATTTTAGGAAAAAGATAATGGAAATATTAAGATAGTAAGTGGACAATTAAGTCAGCTGAGCAATGATAAAGGACTAACCAGGAAAGGAGGGAAGGGCTTTAATGAGAAGCTTTCTGTGAGTATTAACATGGGGCTTAATAGTTGACATAACATGAGTAAAGAAGAGGACAATGGAAGGGTGACTTTGATGTTCTCAGACTGAGGGGCTGACAAAGAGGATCACAGATACCAACAGCGATGTGTGAAGAAAGGGGTTTTCAGAGAGCGGAGCCAGGACTTCCTAGGCTAATGGTTCCGTCAGGAGACATAACGTGACTGACCATCTCAGCTGAGTCACAGGCCAGTATGAACACTGGATCCCCAGCCCATCATCTGATAACCCCAGTGCACCCTCAGTTGGAAAAGTTCACCTATTGCTGATTTCATGAATCATCACTTTTCTGGGTGAGGTATCCCATTACTTCATGTGCCACTAAGAGAAGTGAGCTGTGTATTAAAATACAGTGTGACGTGTTTTTTAATCACATGATTATATGAAACATCCTTCTTTCAGAGAGAAAATATAGCAATGTGGAAGCATTAGAAGGAAGGTGACTTTGCAAAGAGACCATTGCCCTAGGAAACTACCTCCAGTTCCTTTACACAGACAGACAATTTGAGCCTCACGGTCTAACTATATTTCAACAATATTTCTAAAGGCATCCAGCACAATTGACTCTTGAACCATATGGGTTTGGGTGGGTCCACTTATAGACAGACTTCTTAAATAAACACATTACAGTGCTACAAAGGTCTTTTCTCTTACAATTATCTTAATAACATTTCTTTTCTCCAGCTCCTTTTACTCTAAGACAATATATAATACTTATAACATATAAAATATGTATTGGACTGTTTATAGTATGTGTAAGGCTTCTGGTCAACAGTAGGCCCTGAGTAGTTAAGTATACTCAGATTTTTAACCATGGGGGATTGGTACCTGTAGCTCCCACATTGTTCAAGGGTCAACCGTGTTAAGAAATAGGAAAGAAAGAAATACTTGATTGAGGTACAACGGTTCAAATAGATGCTTGTGGATAGAACTGAAGATGCACTATTCTATATACATAAATGTACATTTGTAAGATCGACAAAATTTTTAAATGATCAAATATAAGCAAAACATAAATGAAAAGGTGGCAAAATATCTCAGGATCCTTTCTATAAAAATCGCAATTAGGCAAAGGAATAGGCCAAAAGTTTTGTTAAAGGATCTAGGAAAAAGCCCTGAAATGAGCAGTGGGCATTTTATTTTGAAAATCGATTTATAGAATAAAATATATTCATTGGAAAACTAGAAAGTCACCAGCTGACTACAAATAGGAAACTCATGTGTTGATTTAGATATGACTGCCTATCAGGGCTTCACACACTGTGGATCATCAGCGTCTTTGTTTTTGTAAATGAAGTTTTATTGGGTCATATCCATGCTCCATCACTTACCTGGTCTATGGCTACTTTTGCACAACAATTCAAAAGCTGCAAGAGAGACCATAAAGCCTAAACTATCCATTATATGAAAAAACATTTCCTGACCCTGGTCTAGCTTCAGTTTTTAAATTCTCATGTTATCTCATGCATTTTTAATGCTATATATTGATAATGCGGCAGAAAGCTATTTTCTCCACATCATGAGCGAATATGCTGATCAATACTGCTTATTGAAAAAATCTGTAATAAAAGAAACATGGATTTAAAAGTATTTTAGATGAATCCCTACATCATGAGCATGATCTGTATGCATTTTCCTGTCCTACCCTGGCATGCATTAAATAATACATTCATAGAAAACTAAGAATATTTTTTAAAATAAGACCAACTTAAGATACATTCCTGAGCAAATACATACATATATCTGGTTTCTTTTTTCTTCATCATCATCACCATTATCATCAGCATCATATTATCACATAAGAAATTGGACTCTGATTTGTTTAAAGTCCCTGTAGCACCCCCGGGTTCTACTATTCATCGATTGTCTTCAATGCACAAATCTCTGCACTAGGCAATTAGTGCACAAAAATTTATGATTTACTGTCTATGTCCTTGCAAAGCTTTGCATCTGATTTGAAGCACAAAATATACATTTAAAAAATAAGCAGCGATACAGGGCAGCCACGCTGAATGACATGCATGGTGCAACAGAAGGAATAGCTCACCACAAATTGGGATGGTGTGAAAGAAACTCTCAGCTGACATGGAACTCAGGCTATGTTTTGGGTTTCGTTTTGTTTTTGTTTTTGTTTTTTTGATCAGGCTACGTTTTGAAGAAGCCTAAGACCTACACAGGAAAAGGAAAGTGTAGAAGACGCAGGCGATGGGAAGAGTGCAGAAGCAAGCATACACATTGTTTTCCAAGAATAAGCAAAATGAAAACACATTGGTATTGTCTCAGAATATTTCTTTTTTTAACATCTCACTTAAAATTTCAAGTGATACACATATTAGCAGAGAAACAGATGCTCAAATAGAGTAAGGATGGGCCCAGACCACAGGGGTAGCATGAGAAGAAAGATGAAAAGGAAGATGGGAAGCTAGCTAAGGGTTCGTCATACCGAGTAAGACTGATTTTGTTGCAGCAGAAGGAGGTACTTTGAAATGGGTTTGGTGGCTCAGTCCAGTGAGTGTCTGACTTCAACTCAGGTCATGACCCCAGCGTCCTGGGATGGAGCCAGCATGGGCTCCCTGCTCCGTGGGGAGTCTGCTTCTCCCTCTCCCTCTGCTGCTCCCTCTGCTGCTTTCTCTGCTATCTCTCCCTCTATCTCTGTCAAATAAATAAATACAATCTTAAAAAAAAAAAAAGGAATGGTTTTGGAAAGTAAGAAGGCTTGGGTCAAAAGAATCTGAAGGCTCTCAAGCTTCTGGTACAGGGATGGGAAAACAATTGACACAATCCGGGAGCAAGAGAATGGCCCGTCCATCCCAGGAGAGGAGTCACGCTGCCACTGGAGAAAGTGCAGTCCCACCTGAAAGTCCTTAAATCCAAATGTCATCTTTGTGGAAGGAAAGTGAATTTTCAAGATAGTTCTTTAAGGAAAGTTTCTGTTTGGTAAGCGCATCCCAATACAGCGATTACGAAACACAGTGGAGAGACCCCGTCCTATCTTATCCTGTCTTGAGAAGCTGAGAGCAGATTCATTTTAC
The DNA here is from genome assembly GCF_018345385.1 of Vulpes lagopus. Taxonomy (NCBI): domain Eukaryota; kingdom Metazoa; phylum Chordata; class Mammalia; order Carnivora; family Canidae; genus Vulpes; species Vulpes lagopus. The sequence goes on from NC_054824.1 coordinate 3,868,613, forward strand.
CTTAAGTTCCTATTGGGTTTCTCACTGGTCCTGTGGGTTTACAGCTCTCTGGAGCCCCATCTTGAAAAGATCCTTTCGGATTTTGTCAGCTTATGTAAGGCTAACTCATGTTGAAGAGCCCCTGGCTTCTGCTGTCAGGCCCTGCCTTGTGTCCTGATCCACCCTATTCTAGTAGCTGGGATCGCTGACCAAGCTTCACCAGAAAAGTAGAAATTTAAAGGAGAAACAGCTCAACCACGTAGGCCCTCAGCAAACCATTAGTCTTGCTGCTAAGTTTCCTCTGGTCTTCCACTCCACTCGTCTCTGCTTCCTTGTTTCTTCTGCCCTGATAGAACTCTGGTCCTAATATCTGTTCAAGACTCTAGTCCTTTTGAGTGTAGGCCCTCAGGTCTCATGCTGTAGGCCGGCCCTTGCAAGGATGACAGCCAGCACCTATAATTGCCCCTTTGGCAGGAGCTCCACTACCCTCAGTGCTCCGATCTTGCTGCTGAGGTCTTATTCCCACTCCTGGGTGACTGCATATATACTCGATAATGGCATCTCCATTTCAATTTTATTCTGATTTTAATTCATGGTGTCCTGTATTAGTAATCTCTTCCTGTTATGTTTGCATATAACAAGCCCAAACTTTCAGGCTTAAAATAACAAACATTTATTTCCCATTCATACATCTGGGGATCGGCTGCAGTGAGTCTGCTGTCGGCTGTGGGTTGGGTACAAGGGGGGCTCCATGTGCCTTTTCATTCTAGGACTTCATGAAAGAGTCGCCCCCCCACCAATGACGTGATGATGTCATGTCAGAAGTGGGAGAAAGGGGAGCAGCGTGTTGCTGCCTTACAGTGCCATGCTTAGAAAGCACAGCATCAAATTTTCAACTTCCATTTGTTGGAGTGAGTTGTAAGACCAAGCCGAAAGCCAGTGGAGGAAAGAAATACGCTGTGTGCATGGGGAACCCTACGAAGGGCAGAGGAGGAAGGAGAACTGTGGACAAGTAGCACTATCCACCACAATATGTAAGCTAGCTAAGTTCTCAAAACCAGACTATGACTTGTTGTCATAACTTTAGAATAAATTCTTAATGCTTTGCTGTTCACATAGCTAAAAAGTCTGCTTGTTGAAATAATTCGCAAATAAGCTTTACTGGAAGACACACAAGGCCATTCTGTGTGATGCATCTATCCACAAGAATTTGTTGAATGTGAGTACAAGTCTGAGACTGTAGGTAGTATTAATGAAATAGCAATGTGACCCATTTGTGTGTGTGTGTGTGTGTGTGTGTGTGTGTGTGTTAGTTTTGCTTCAGGCCGCTTGCATTGCCTGCTACTCAACCGCATGTGTCAGTGTTTCTCAATTTGATGTGCATTTCCTTAGTAGAAAAAGGTAAATGTTGAAAGGTGAATATTTCTGGCAGACTTTCTGGTTTTCTTTATTCATAACATGATACTTTTTCTTCCATTTATTTTTAACTAAATTCTTTGGTTAAAACAGTTGAATTCTAGGAAATCAAACTTTGTTTTTTAGCACTTTGCACCAAGATGAGGCAGAAAAGAAATAATCCCTTTGCATTTGTATTTTTAAAATTTATTTACTTATTTTTTCGTTATCTCTACACCCAGTGTGGGGTTCAAATTCATGACCTTTCACAACCCTTCACAAGTCCCTGAGATCAAGAGTCCCATGTTCTTCCAACTGAGCCAGCCAGATGTCCCACATCTGCATTTTCTAAGCTTAATTCTTCTTTTTGTATGCTGGAGGAATTAAGGAGAAACTGTTACTTGATGAATAATTCCATACAAATGCATAGAAATGGAGCCCGCAAAAACCTTAAGGGCTCACCAAATGACATCAGTCTTCCCTCCCCACATTTTTTTTCCTGAGACAGAGTTTACATCCTTTACGTGTTAGTGGAGACATTCCCCAATTTGCAATTATTTAATTTTTAATCTTACTAAATAAAATAGAACAGAAGAACATAAAAAGAAATGCTTCTTTAAAAAAAAACCCACTTCTATTGGGTAGCAGGATTTTTTGCTTTTTTTTTTTTTTGTAATTTGGCTGTTGGATAAGAATATTTCTTAAAAACAAAGAACAAACACTTAAGCATGTATGTATAAATTTATGTATTGTCACATTTACCATTAGAATACTATAGAAAAAAAAAGAATACTATAGAAATATTTATTCTGGGAAAACATAAGAAGAACAAGAAAAGTGTACTTCTGTATCCAAAGGTATATAAACTTAGGAACTCAACTTATAACAAAAAAAAAAAACTTTAAAACTAAATTAAAAACGAGGGAAACTTTTCATTTAAGGTAAAAACTAAGCTAGAAATTGGCTTTGTGGAATGGCTACCATCAAACTTCCTACAATAATAGTATAGCTTAGTATATGCTTCTGATAGTCAAGAGATGCTGTTTTTGGTCTCCTTTATGTTAAAAGAGAAAGAGACCTTTTATTCAAAACTAATTCAACTGCAGGAGATATTGATGCCATATTTAAGAACACACACACACACACACACACACACACACACACACACACCAGAAAGCTAAGTCCCAAACTCACAGGGCACAAATTGACATGACAATTGTGATGAATATTATTTTTCAGAAACAAATGGAAGTGAGCCTTCCTTACTAGGAGTGGGAAAATTATATGCTAGATTCTGTAATTTAAAACCAGCATACAAATAAGTAACAAATGATTGTTCAAAAGATATTATTTGTTCTTTTATTAATTGGATCCTATTTGACTTTACATTTGAAATTTTTTAAATGAGAAGTGGAATATGGACACATTTCCCTTCTATCTCTCCCAAATCAGTAAACTTAATGAGATGGCTAAAAAAATTATCAATATGGCAAATGAGAGCTGCATAAGTAAAGAGGATTGGTAATTATTTAGGCATTTAAAAATTCACACATAATGATGACAAACCTCTCATTTGTTGATCATCTATTAGAAGGAGGCACTGCGCTAGATATTTTTTTTCAGATCACTCATAATTCTTCCAATGATCCAGTAGGTAAATATTATTATACCCATTTTATAGATGGGAAAGCTAAAATAAAATGATTGGCTTTCCCAACATCTTTTAACTGATTAGTGTCTGGTGTTCTTTCTGTTACACAGTGAAATCTGGAAGGGGGTGAATTATTCACTCCCTATTCCAATTTAGAAAATATTAGTCATGGAAGATCGTTATGGAAGTTTGTGGGTATTTTTGAGATTTGGCACCTCTCTTGAAAGTGCCCATAAGCTCCTTTTCCACATTACCATCATATGTTAGGTGTTTCTGCCATAGGTCTAGATGTTAACCTTGAATGATGAAGAAAACCTGTAAATTAAAGTAACAGGTAAGGTGACAATTGCAATTTTACCTCCCTCACCATGAGAAAATGCTGTATGTCACTGTCAACCACTAATCCTATTAATTAAAAACGAGAGGCGACTACCATATTTCATTTCAGATCATATCAAGTGTGCAAGATGCCCTTTACATTACCTAGTCTATAAATAAAATGTGAAGATGTTTATATTGACTTGTTTCCATAGTGATGAAAGAGTCTTCCCTTGAGTTGTCAAGGCGATGTGCAGTAGCCTAGCAAATTGGACAAGCACAGGAGCCATTTGTCAAGTAATAGGTTTAAGAAAAGTCAGAATAATCCAATAAGAGATGGTCTAGCTATAAATAGAACCATGAATCTCAGAATGTGAACATTTGGTTTTAATGACCTGTTAGCCTCATTTCTTTCTTGAAACAAACGTGGAGCCTTAATAAGAAAGCAGAAGCCAGCGTGCGCATCCAAGTAGCCAAGTTAGCTTTGCATTAACAATGACATTGTTTCTCCTAATAGCCCAGCTTTTACTGTGGAAGAGCACTCAGAATCCTCCTAGCTCTCAGGCTTTGTTGGTGTGGGTGAAAGGTGGACCAACAAATTTGATATCTGTTTAAAAGGATTTACTCTGAAATCAACAGAATCCTCAAGTATGAAAATAAAAATTCCTCAGGTGAGTTGTGGCAGGAAAATGATTGAGAAAAACAAAATGTTTCCTTACTATTTTGAGAGAAATTTAAGATAAATAATGCACAATTCATTTTTGTGTTTGTTGGCACATAAATGCCTATTATAAATGCCAGGATTGTTGGGACCTGACACAAGAAAAAATAAAAGTTACAGCAACAGTACAAATAATATATCCTTCCTTAAGTTCTTCTAGTATCTTTGTTTTGGTATTAATACACAAATTGAAAACTTCAGGTCCCAAGAAGGAAGAACACTTTTTTTTCTTCCCAGAACCGGTAGATACAGCAATCGAGTCCTGGCTGAATGTGAGAGAATAGATAACAGTCACTCTTGAAGCAAGTGTTATGAAAAGATGTCTGTAGGTCACACGAGCAGAGAAATAGCAGAGTAAGGAGATTACTCAGTTGCAGGCTATGATAACAGGCAGCAAAATCTGTCCAGCTAAAGCTAAAGCATGAAGTTGCTTCCTAACAAAAGAAGAAAAGACAGAAAAGAAAAGAAAAAGAAAAGAAAAGAAAAAAAGAAAAGAAAAGAAAAGAAAAGAAGAAAAGAAAGAAAAAAAGAAAAGAAAAGAAGAAAAGAAAGAAAAGAAAAGAAAAGAAAAGAAAAGAAAAGAAAAGAAAAGAAAAGAAAAGAAAAGAAAAGAAAAGAAAAAAAGAAAAGAAAAGAAAAATGTCAACGGCAAACCCTTAAACAACAACAATTATTATGACTCTTGCTCTGCTTATAATATAAGCACAGCCTGAGGTCATGAAGGCTTTTCTGAAACATTTTCTTCAATAATGTGCAATAATTTAAATAACTTTTTACTAGCCGGTTTCCTCTAGTTGTCTAGTTATGCCAATGGTTTGGCATTGACATGATTAAGTGGTCTGGTAATTTACAGTTAAAATTGGAACAAACTTGCAAATGCATTCACTAGAAATGTAGTGGGCCTGTGCTGTGTTAGTCTGTCCACCATTCTGCATCCCGTTTCCTGGATAACAGCAGGCACCCTGTGCTCATTTCTGTTGGAGAACTGCTTAACGGAACTACCAGGCAATGCTGGTGGGCTGCCACAGTTTCCCACACTCTTGGCCTCAGTTGTCAAATAAATGTTGCAGCCATGACCCAAGCCAGACCAACTAGAATCTTCTGGAGTTTTACATATGATCACTGGAAGAAAAGCACTCTCCCGCGGCTCTGTGGACACTAGCTGAAGTAACGTTAACCACCCCCATCACCACTTGTCCCCTCCTGGAGAGGGCCATCTGCAGTAGCAGAGAAGGAGCCAATACTCAATAAGAACCAGAGCCGAGATGTGAGACAGATGGGGACATGAGAAGACCCAATAACAGCATTTGAGTCCCTGAGTGGATGAGATTTAACTCTGTTTTCTCGGGTAACAAAGAAAATGAATTCAGTTGTTTTCATTGTCGACAATGTTTTAAGTGGGATTTCTCTCCTTTGCAGAGCCCCAACACAAGATGTAAAAACTCCTTTTTAAACTCTAAGTAAAGGGATCCCTGGGTGGCGCAGCGGTTTGGCGCCTGCCTTTGGCCCAGGGCGCGATCCTGGAGACCCGGGATCGAATCCCACGTCGGGCTCCCGGTGCATGGAGCCTGCTTCTCCCTCTGCCTGTGTCTCTGCCTCTCTCTCTCTCTCTCTCTGTGTGACTATCATAAATAAATAAATAAATAAAATTAAAAAAAAAAATGTTTAAACTCTAAGTAAAAAAAATAAAAAATAAAAAAAAAAAACAACTCTAAGTACTCAAGGTAAAATCGATAAAAATTATATTTACATGACAGCATATAATTTCCCTTGGATACATCTTCCTTGGTTACTTCTATTTTATTTTGCATGCGATAATTTGCCTAGCTCCATCTCTAACCCTTAAATAAGGTCAAGAAATACTCTTGGCAATTTTCCTTAAGTACATCAGTGTTCTGTCTCCTTCGATTAAGCTTTTAAAGATATTTGAAACAACTTGGCAAGGTGATAGGCTGTTGTTATTTTTACCCACAGATTAGTTCTAAGTATAGGAGTTAAAGTGACTTTCCTTTGTCAAAATAATTTTGGGCTTCATGGAAGACAGTGACTTCAAGGGATGGGAAATTTAAAACTAAACGTTCAAGGTCTTCAAAGTTGGGGGAGGGATGGAGAGAGGGAGGGAGTGGGAATTAAAGGAGAGAAGTGAAGGGAAGGGAGGAAAGGAGAAGGGAAGGGACGGGTCGGGGAGGGGAGGGGTGGGGAGGGGCGGGAAGGGAAGGGAAGGGAAGGGAAGGGAAGGGAAGGGAAGGGAAGAGGTCTTATGTAATGACTGTATTCGGTTGGTCCTCTGACATTCCCTATCTCAACCAAACAACATGATTGTAACCCATGTTCTCAAGCCAGAAACCAGACCCTCATTTTGGAGACTCCCGTCACTTCCTCAGTGCCCCCACTTAGTCAAGGGCCAAGTCTAGTAGCTCTAACTTCAAAATATCTTTCATGTCCAATCACTCACTTTCACAGACGCGGTCCTGCTCCAGGTGGCGACTGTCTTTTCCATGAATTCCTAAAGAACCTCCTGGCCCATCCCAATTTCTCCTCCTTGATTTCTAGTAGCATCACCCAATGCCTTTCCTATTCTCAAACCAAATGAGAATTATACAATGCAAATCTGATCTTGAATGTTTGAAACCCTGCAATAGACCTGAGGGTGATGTGCCATCAGATCGGTTCTTTCCCTTTCTTCCTTCTACCCCTTCTCAATGAATCCACTTTGTGCCACTTATTTCAGGAAATCTTCTTTTAACAGTCTAAGCATGGTGCGGGTGCCTTTCTGATTTGCTAATCTTCTAAATAACTTACCACGATTTATTATAACTGTCTGTTTACTTGTCCCTCAATATACTGTGCAAACATTTGGTAAGTGAATGAGTGAATAAGTAAGTTGTTTACTTCTCCTTTTGTCACTTGTCTATTGAAATGGACAATGGCCACTGAAGGAAAGTTAACATTAAGCTGAAGCAAAATATTTATAGTTGTGTTGAACACGCTTGCCAATATGATGTTCCCACATCCTAAATCAAAAGCTTATTTTATTATTTATGTGTCACTAAACAAGAGCGTAATGGTTAGTAGATTAGTGTTTGGTATTAATCACTTTCCATTATATAATGAAAAGTGATATATTATATATATGGAAAGTGATATTATATATATATATAATGGAAAGTGGTGTGTGTGTGTGTATATATATATACATATATATATATATGTGTGTGTATATATATATACATATATATATATATATAATTTCTTTTTAATTACCTAATCAGCTAGAGGAAAAAATATCTTTGGACAAGGAAAAAGAAAAATACATTCTCAAACAAGCATTTGACAACTTTCTTTTCATACCCAAATCTAGAAATCTAGAAAAATGCTGATGGTATCTACACAGAGACAGCTGCAAACCCTTCAGAAGAAAGTTTGATGCTGCCTTAGGAAACGTCTTACAATGAAAAGTGCCTCTGAGCGGGGCATCTGGGTGGTTCAGTTGGTTATGTTCAGCTCCAGTCATGATCTTGGGGTCCTGGGGTTATGATTTCTGAGCCCTGGGATAGAGCCCAACACAGCTCCCTGCTCAGTGGGGAGTCTGTTTCTCACTCTCCCTCTGCCTCCCCCCCTTGCTCTCTCACTCCCTCTCTCTTTCTCTTAAATAAATAAAATCTTTTTTTTAAAAAATGCCTCTGCACAAGCCAGGTTTAAAGCTCATGATCTTCCAATTCTCTTTTCTCTAGTGGCCACCTGACAATTAAGATAGACTGGTTTAAGCATCTTTGTTAGAGGACTGCTTTATTGGCACCTGATACGTTTCCCTGGAAGTTTGATTGGTTAATTTTCTTCATACTTTTTTTTAGGAAAACTAGTCAAGTGTTTATTAAATTCAGATCTGTTCTTTGCTGGCCAGTGTGTCCAGTTACAAGATGCATCACAAACACATCTCTGTACTTCAATATAGACTCTGAAAGTGTGGTAAAATGAATGCAGACATGCGTCATGGTCCTCCTCATGACCTCCTCCAGGTCACGTCCCAGCCGGATGTCCTACCACCCGGCACATATGTCAGACTCATCTGCCTGGAGCGCTACTTTGGTCACATCCATTGCTCCAATTTGTACACTATCTTCTCCAGAAAGAATGGTTTTGAAGCTGAAGGGTAGAACACAAAGAAGAAAGAAAGAATTGAAATCCAAACAGATGAGAAGACTATCAGCAAATACATAACTACACTAAATGAGTTTAAATTTCCATCTCTGGGAAAACTTGATCTCAGGTTATAGCAGTAATTTATAGGTTTTTATCTCAAAATAACTTTAAGTGATGCTGAGAAATCATGCAGTAGAAGAAAGTTTCCAGAAAACTAAAAAGGAGCACAATTGCAGGATAAGCAGAAGAATCACAGAAATAGCACACAAGTAATCCTGATGTTAATGTTTGGTTGCAAAAAAAAAAAAAAAAAAAAAAAGAGAATGAAGGAAAATTATGTGATCAGATATCTAGCTTTTATTGACTCATTTAAATGTAAATCATCAATGTTTTTTGGGGGCAGGTAAAAAGTTTATATAATCTTAGTATTACTTACAGTTTTTATGACTGTGTTTCAAAAACTAAGTTCCTTGACTCTCCTTGATGGCTGAGACCAATATAAATATAAAATGTTGTGTCATTTATCCTAAAAGAAACGTTTGTAATTATGAATGTGCACAGATAAGGCAAATATGTTTGAAAAGGACTTAGAACCAGTGACAAGAAAATGGAGAGTATGTTGAAAAGACCAAGGAGAAATAAAATCACTCCAACCATCTATTCAAAAATTTCACATGTAGAACAAGCCACTTCTCCTACATGAGAAGAGAGCAGAGAAGTGAGAGGTGAAAGGACAGAGGAGGAGGGGCAAGAGGAAGGAGAGGAGGGGGAGGGAGAGGAGAGCAGGTGAAAGGGAAGGGGGAAGGGGCTGGGGGAGGGGGAGGGACACGGGGAAGGGGAGAGGAAAAGACTACTTACTACCTTTCCAGAAAAAGCATCACACACCAAAGATGGTGCCGTGCCCTGAAACTTTGCCAATTAGATTAACATCCCCTTGTGTTTAGGGAAGACTGAGAGGATATGAGGAGAAGACTGAGAGCTTCCACCTGGATGCCGCTACTAATGTTTGCATTTTCAAAATAAAGCGATGAGATTGTAAATGGGCTACTAATGAGTTCTCCATTTGACATAGTATTTTTCTGGGCAGAAGTGCATCTTCGTTCCATCTTGGCCACAAGGAGGGGAGCTGCCCTCAGACAGGCATATTTCTGTTCTCTTCATACTCCATGTTCTTCTACATTCAATTTGTTTAATTTATCAAGTTCGGAATCCAAAAGGAACTGAACCAAGAACAGCATATAGCTCCACACTCATGGGAATTATAGACTTTTTAAAAAGTTTTATATATTTATTCATGAGAGACATAAAGAGAGAGAGACAGAGAGAGAGAGAGAGAGAGAGAGATTCTATGTAGCTTTGCCTTACTAGAATACATCACTAAGACTTCAACCCTCACTTACTGAATAAGCAAAATAATGTTTAATAAGAGTGATAATTAGAGAAAGATAGAAATAGAGATGGACAATAGTGGAATCTCATAACACAGACCTGGATTTATTTCAGACCTAAGAATATGGAAAAAATGAGATAATCACTAAATGTGAAAATAGATCAGTTGTGGAGGAAGACGAGAGAGAATATGAAGTAACCAGAGGAAGAAGTAAAAAGGAGCATAATCCATCACTTGTTCTTCAGCTTCTATAAGATATATCTGCTTTGAGCTTTATAACTTAGTGGCTTTTTCTTCTCAGAGCACTCTTCCACCTCAAAGTGGTTTCTGGATACCACATTTAAAATAAAAGTTAAATAGGGACACTGGGGTGGCTCAGTGGTTGAGCGTCTGCCTTCAGCTCAGGGCCTGATCCTGGAGTCCCACGTCGGGCTTCCTGCAGGGAACCTGCTTCTCCCTCTGTCTGTGTCTCTGTCTCTCTCTCTCTCTCTCTCTCTCTCTCTGTCTCTCATGAATAAATAAATAAAATCTTAAAAAAAAAAAAAAAAAACACCTGGCAGTTACTAGGCGATGATTTCAGAGCGACATGAGTGCAAAAGGCAGCCTGAGGTCTCTCAGTGGTGAAGGGACTTGCCACACATCCGTGATCCAGCCGGAGACACCGTAGGCTGGACAGCAAGTGCAAAGATCTGAGTGCGTGACCATCCCGCAAGACATGATCTGCCATGGAGCAGGATCCTTATACCTGAAATCTCAATTCCCTGGTCCTTTCCATCCACCTACCTCAAAATTGCATTTGAAAATAAGCAAGTTCAGGCATTCTAATTTTAGTGAACAGTAGAAAATCATCTTATGGAGCTACCTGGAGCACATGGTTAAGCACAAACAAATAAGCAAACAAGCATGAGGTCCCCAAACTTCATTCTGCTTCAGAGTGAGATCAAACTAATTGACCCACTAGGTTTGTACCCACGAGACGCACAGCGATTCATCACGGCCAGCACCAATTCGCCGGCCTCCTCACCTCTACACTCTGCAATCACTTGTACGAAATAGCTCTGAGAAACACAAATTCTAAGGGTCAGTAATAGTTCTTCATAAGCCACTTGTGTATCTGAACTACAAAGGTAACATTGAAAGATAATCACAAAAAAAAACATTAAAATTTAAAAAAAAAGAGATAATCACACTTGCGCAGAAACACACATCAGTTTTGAAGAACTAGGGTTATACTGAAGAGCCAGACCCACTGCAGAAGCAAGGTAGAAATCATTCTCTTTCAATACCACCATCACCAAAACACAAGGGGAAGGGCACAACCCTTATCTTTCGGAATTTAACACTGATGTCACCCAAATTGAAATTTTAAAATATTACATTATTCTTCCATCTGTTTATGGTATAAGTCACCTGAATGAGTTTTAAGACTGAATTGTGAGCTAACTCAATCTAACTTGAAAACGTCCTCTTCCATTTTCCCTCTCCATGAGCTCACTAATACATCCACACGGTGGTACATCCAAACCGTGAGTGGGACTTTTCCTGTCCCCTGGTATTCCATGACTAGGGCTCACAGCTGGGGACAAGAAGCATCAAGCACTTTATTTAAAAGGAAACTCAGATGTGAGCTGCCCCACTCATAATCTGCATACCCTACCCGCACCACACACACACACACACACACACACATTTCTAAATCCAATTAAGCAGTAATTTGGGAAAAGAAAAGGGGATTGTCAGATCTGTGAGTCCCCAATCTTGAAGGATATTTAGTGGGTTTTCATTCAACTTTCAAACAATGGAAGGGATACATCCAAGAGAATTATCCGCAGAGACCTCTAGAAGGTGGCATCAGCATCTTGTCCTTCTGTGGTATTTCAATGGAAGTGGTAGTTTTGCTTGCCTGCCCCTTGTGCCTTATATCAATATCTGACCTGTTGGTACCTCATCCGAGAGGGCAAATTGCTGGGCGAAAAATCTGGAAGCCAAAGGCTGAGCAGGATAACATTGGGTGTATGTGTGTACAAAGGTGAAATGGTTTTTAAGGCAAAGAGTTGTAGGAGGCCTCCCCCCACACACTTGGGGACACCCCATATCCATAACCACCACCTCCACCTCACTAATACACTGAAGAATACCCTTGTGTGCCCCACGAGAGTCAGCATTTGACTCTCTGTCCTCAGAACCCCTCAGGGTGCGGCCAGCCACTCAGCAGTATCCAGGGAAAGAGCAGCAACCAAGAGACGATTCGTATCAAGCACTTGGCACCAGGCTGGACACGGTCAACAAACATTAACTATTATTATTTTATCCTTGGAATTCTTCACATTTTTTTTTCTGATTGACTCAAAGTATTTGTCAAAAAGATAACATTAAATGCAATTAATAGATAAGAGGCAAGGACTTAAAGGACCTCATACATACAGTGAGATACACGAGTAAATTACGACTCCTAAAGTATGAGATTTACTATTTCTGCTTGAAACTGAGAAGAATGTATGTTGTCATGACAAGATATAGATCACAGCTGTAATATATTGACATTATTAAGTGTAAGCTCAATCACAGTACTTAAAATCACTGTCTTCGACTATTACTCCCTGTCAAGACTGAAGAAGTCTTTAGGGGAAAGATATCTTGTTTTTCTCCTAAACCTAATTAGATATTTTGAACAAGCATGCAGAACTTCGGTCAAATCAAATTAGTAGGGGCCAAAGCAAATTTCATTAATTTGAAAGCTAAAATTTAAGAGAAAAAGTTATAATACACCCAGAAATTTTTGAAGAGGTAATTGATTAATAAAATATATGTCTATTTAGGTCACCAAAAATTTTTTTTATAGTTTTACAAATAAAAATGCATCAAGATGTATTTTACATCACCTAACTCATTTCCTGCTATTGCTCACTTTATGTACTAGAATAAAATAATTTAAATTTTCTTAAATAACGAAGTTAAAATCAAAGAGTATTTGAAAACCAGAAAGTAGACATCTTTTCATGCCATATATTTCAACAGTGTGATTCATTCATTATATTATGAACAAGACACCGATATTGATTCTCTCAGGAGTATATAATAATTTTAATCATCTTTTAATTAAAGTCTGGTCTCACTTTGCTTTCCCAACCCCATGAGTATTATGCTGTTAATTGCTCGCTCAAAGTGTTGTCAATCAATTGGTCTTAAATCTCATCATGACGCAACACCAAGCAGAGTTAAATCCACTGTCAAATGTCTTAAAACAGATATAAAAGAGTGGGGTCTTTGCTCTAGAATGTGGAGTATGACTCACTGCAGCACCCCCGAATCGTGGAAGGCACTGAGTTTGGAGAGAGCAGATAGAGACCCCACTCTGTTAAATCAAATAAGGCTTACTCACCAAAAGGAATTTGGGGAGAAACCGGAGGTTTCAATTTCAGCACCTCAAGCCTGTCCAGGGAGGTACATGGTTATGGATGACAGCTTCTGAATGAGTCACATCAGAATTTGTCGAAGCTCAAATTGCCCTAGGTAAGTTTTGTCTTACCATTTAAAGACCCTAGTAGGGGATCCCTGGGTGGCACAGCGGTTTGGCGCCTGCCTTTGGCCCAGGGCGCGATCCTGGAGACCCGGGATCGAATCCCACATCAGGCTCCCGGTGCATGGAGCCTGCTTCTCCCTCTGCCTGTGTCTCTGCCTCTCTCTCTTTCTCTCTGTATGACTATCATAAATAAATAAAATTAAAAAAAATTAAAAAAAAAAGACCCTAGTAGTTCTGCATGTACTCCAGGCTGCATATACACCAAGGGCCACTTCATCTGAGCCAGGTGCAGCCCATAAATCTCGGTGTTGTGCAGTGCACCTGGACGCAGTACAATGGATCAGCGTGAACCAGTCTTCATTTATTATATTCACTCTCCCCAGGAAAACACATCCTAGGCCTTATACTTTCCCGAATTTGGAGTTTCAGAATGAGAATAAAGGGTCAGCTGTGTCTGGGAGATATGCTAACAGACTCTTAGACCCACAATAAAGCTCATAAGCTCCCAAGGAATGTTAATAAATATTTCCCTGGGATTTTGCCCACACCCTCCTCATGCCGTCTTCCTGGTTAGCGAGAGAAACTCTGAGATATGCTGATATCCTAAGACCAATGAGTTTATCATCATTTCTTTTACTTATTTATAATTAATAGGGTTTTAAAAATAAATTCTGTTTACATTCTTTCAGAAGCATAATGGTGAAGAAAACTAAAGTGCTTGTAAAAATCTAAATGACCAGTATTCTGTTTCATTTTTTAAAAGGCCTAAAGAGCCCAAATTTGTCTTGCCACATGAAGAGGCAGGCAGTGGAAACAGAATTATTTTTCGCAGAACCACAAATAGCACAAATATAATACAAAGCATTAATTCATTTAGATTATTATTCTTGAACTTTAATATCAGAGACATCCTTAAAAATAGATTCATATACATTTTAAAGAATTGCAAAAGTGAAACCTCTTTGTGGTACGACTTTTCATAAGTCACTCACAATTGTAAATATTACTGAGATTCCTAAATTTTTGTCCAGGAGGGCAGAAGTGTTAAGCACCTCCTACATCAGAAGTCACTTAAAATTTGATACATTCACTGAAATTTTCTGTGTGGTCATAGAGTCAAGAGTAGTGTACTGTCCGTACAAATTCTATCCACCAGAGCTCTTTTGATACCATCATATCCCACAAAGTCGCTATAGGTATAAGTATTATATAAAATGTTTTCATTTATTTCAACTTAATTTTTATAAATAAGAAACTCTAGGTTTTGAGGAAGTTCCATCCTGTAGGCCCTAATGACTGCCTTGTGACGGGCCAAAGCTTCAGAGGTATAGAACCTTCCCTGCCACCACATCCCGAACCCCACTGTACAAATGCAGCCACACTACAACAATGGCAGGTGCAAAGTAGCAACAGGGCTCACAAGCAAACCTCAAATGGTGAATGAATGAAAGCATGGGAGAAGATACACTCAATGGAAATGTTAGTATTTTCACCTTTTCTTCTCACAATGTCCTAAGAAGCTTCTGACATTCCTCTGATTAACACAAGCTTTGATAATATCTACCGTATTCATGTGATCCAAGGGAAGAGCCAACGAGGCTAAATATCTAATGAGAAGGACCAAAAATAGTCTCATCTCTTTCTGTTTAGAAACAAAAATAATAGAAATCTCTTCCTTTTCAAAGTCTTCCTAGGTTTTTTGTTTCTTTTTGCCATTGAGATAAATTTCTACATAAATAAATCATTCATGTGCATTTTGGGGTTGGGTCAGGAATGAGTGAAGGGAATTGAGATGGAACTAGCTATGTGAGAGATGAAGACAACCATCTAGATGATTAATGTATAATACTTAAAGTCATTTTGTCTATTTAATCTGGTATCGTAAAAGGAGGTGTTCCATGCACAAATGACCAGCATCACTGAGTTTAAATATTGGCAGTCTTAATCAGGATTTATCAGTTCAACCTTGGAACACTCTTAAAGCATTAAGAACTTGATTAGATACAAAAATAAGAAGAAATAAAAAGGGAGGGTTCCCTTTTCCTAGATTAGAATTCTAGATAGATTGGTGTTTAATATTTATTTATGCTAAAATCATGTAATTTTATATTAACATAAATTACCTTATTCAAAAAGTAATTATGGTGAACTTCCAGTCCACACAAGATGGCACAGGATCATTTCTCCCAGCCCTGCCCTGTTAAGTACAACCATATATCCTGCAAATAATGCAGAGAAAATCAAAGAGGAGGCCTAACGCATAGAAAGAAGAACTGATTAGAGATCCCAGGAGGACTAGTACAGCAACACGTAATCCTGCAGCCCATCACCCATAGAAGAAAGTTGCCCAGGTCTATCCAGTCCTTGTGTATCCAGCCCAGTAACAGAAGAGCCCAGGTAGGCCCAGTCCTCTCCTGGATGGAACAGGAGCTCTGCTGAAAACACCAAGAAAGCCTGAAGAACAAGCAGAGGGGTTCATCAGGAGCTCCATGGACAAGAAACACCATTGACAGTGTTATCCTTCCCCAGGAGCCTGAGCACCGCCCATCCTGGTCCAGAGAGGCTGAGTGGCTGGAGGGCAATGGCAAGAGGGGTTCTGCTTCAGAAGCAGCCAGTCCAAGGAGCCTCTTTACCCTCACTGGCTTCATTTCCCCCACCTAGAAATACAAGGTAGTCAGGTGGCACCTGCAAGGAGGATCTTGCCACGTATGTGGTCCAACCCGGGAAGCACGCTTTCTCCCCTCCTAGGCCAGAGACTCCCTTCTCCAGCTAAAGGCCCCAGGCAGCTGGGCCCAGGGCACTCCTTCCTCCCTGCAGGCAACACCAGCGAGTGCCAGTGGGAGCCTCAGGGCCACCAGACATACCAAGCAGATCAAAATAATACAGTAAAGCCTCTGAAAGTTAAGCTGTGGAAGCCCCAGCCCACAAGTGTTGGCCAAGACGCACACACGAAGTCTAAACAGGGTGACCCTGCTAAAATAAAAGATTTAAATAGGACCCAGAGCCTCCTTTCATCCAACCTCTTCCATATTTCACCATGTACCACCCACTTCAATGGCTTCATTCTTCAGAAGGTTGTAAGAAGCCACATCATTCCATGTGGTCTGTAAGGTTCAGAGAATGTGAATCCGATGGAAGCTTAAGCGTGGTAAATTGGAATCAGCAGAGAAAGGAAAAAGGAGGAGAAATCCTTGCATAGGCCATAGGAAGGATTTTTCTTTCTCATTGTGAGATCATTTTTCAAATTAACTCTATCTGACTAACTATTCACCAAGGGCAGGAGATGCCTGATTTACCTAATGGTGGTAAATTGTAGTATTTCCTTTTTTTTTCTCCTATCAATAACTGTTCAATGATTCTATTTTTTGGCTTGAATTTTTTTTAAAAGATTCCATCTATTTATTCATGAGAAACACAGAGAGGAAAGAAAGAGAGAGAGGCAGAGACACAGGCAGAGAGAGGAGCAGGCTCCATGCAGGGAGCCCGATATGGGACTTGATCCCGGGACCCCGGGGTCATGCCCTGGGCCGAAGGTGGCGGTCAACGGCTGAGTCACCCGGGCTGCCCTGACTTGAATTTTTATGATTGAAAATCTAGAACCTATCTCTAAATGCTCTCTCACTGAATTTAATATTTCCCTATTTCTGAGATATTTTACACATAAAACCTATTCTGAAGCAAATGTATCCTATTTAAACATCACTCACAAAGCGCTTCATAGAACATCACTCCATGTCCAGGGAGCACATGATTTCAACAAAGCCACCACTTTGCATCATCCAAGCAAAGTAACAAGATTTTAATGAGACCTCACAATGTTTCACTGGATAAATTGATTAAAATAGAAGCTTCATCACATCAAGCCAAACAGGACTTTTTTTCTCTAATGTGTGATGACATTTAATATTTGGTGATTAAATCATTCATCAAAGTGTAGGATAAACCATTAGCATCTGTGAAACAGTGAGTCATCACACTGCCTTTCGCTAGAAATATATACCACCTTGAACTCTAAAAGCTCACTTTTGTGCTCAAAGCCCTTGATCTCTTCCTTCTGTATCTTAACAAATTACCAAGGACCAGGAAATAAGTATACAAAATTTCTACTGAAGTGGAAAAACTCATCTTGAATTTCATACTAAGATTACTATAAAAACTTATCCTTGTGCAAGCATATAAGTATCTGATGTGCGACAACACTTTACCTGAATAGTGCTCCGTATGAGAAATAGATGCTTCCTTTTATGTAATTTAATTCACTATGAAATGTGTCATAAAGGAAAGCTTAGCAAGATTTTTAAAACCTTTAAAATCCCTGAAAAGCGTGGTTTATGGAATGAAAGCCAAGGCTCCGCTTGCTCTATTGATTTATTTCACTTGGATTGTAGGATTTAAGAGCAAGTTGATTATTTCATAAATTCTATGGCTTCAACTTATAGACTAAATGACTCTATTAAACTCCACTACTTGTGTGTGTGTGTGTGTATCTGTGTGTTGGGAAGGCAAAGAGCCAACAACAGCAACCACACCAACGCTGTAACTACACAATAAAACATTACAGTGGGCTGCCATAGTGAGTGTCTACGTGCGGTGGCCACCTACGTTGGTGGAATACTATCCACATTCTGTGGATTTGTCACATGTCTGTAATTCAGTTTCGTGGAGTCTTTTGTCTGAAGACAAAAAGGTAAATCATGGAAAAGACATGGCTCCACTTCTCCCATGGGCAGGTAGGTGAAGTGTGCAGTCCCGGATCCGCATTGGCAAGGGCCTCAGCCACAAATAAGCTTAGCTTGCCCTTGAACTACCTTGGATTAATTTCACAAAATTCCTGGGCAGCCTTATGAAATAAAAACTGCACGTGGATTTTACATCTTTGTAACAGTGTCCCGATTGGGTGTACGAAATTTTCTTCATTGTCCTTCACGCTCCCTGGCCCAGGGACGAGCTGTTGGGCAGCTGCTTCTCCTGCACTTAGAGTGTAAAGATCTTGCCTTTAGCCAGGGGATATAAGGGCAGGCCGTGCAGGGGCCCCTCCTTTGCTGGGATAGGACCACAGCCCAGTGTATAATGCATGGCATTTGGATGCAAGCTGGCTCTGATTCCAGACCTTGTGAGTCAGTTTTGGGAGCTCAGTTCTTCATGAAAACAGTCAATGCAAAACTCCACCCACAGTTTTTCTTCTTACCTGTATCTTCTGGCAAACTCTTTCTTTTACTTCTTTTAACAATAGCCAAGAAGCTAACCTTTCGATGTCTGACTTCACATCCCAACCTTCACCACTCACAAGCCATTTGATCACAGGTAAGCTACTTTACCAGTTTCTTGCTTTAATTTTCCATTTCATAAAATGGGAATGAAATAGTCATCACTTCATAGATTTTCTCATGAGAATTAAACCAGGCAAATTATGAAAAATCCTTAGGATTTATCTCACAATGATCAATAACTATTATTATTATCATCATTTAAGTAGGGTCTCGAATCTGACCAATATTGTAAAGATTTTACTGCAAATTAAGTAGATAACGCATAACGGGAAGAGACATGCAATTCTAAGTGATTTTCATATGATATCTTACTGAAACATCTTATCATTTTCCATGAACCCAATGCTTTAAAAATATTTAAACAATTCTTGTTTTTTAAGGTATTAAGATAAGTGTCTAATGGCATGAGAACACCACATTTTTCCCCTCTATCGTAAAACCAAAACAGTTATGCAGAAGCCAAATTGTTTGAAATAGTTCCTTTAAAAAAATTATCAAAATTTGACTCATGGTACATGTGAAAAGAAATAACAGTCACTAAAAACAGCATGGTTTTATTAAAAACAAACAAGTTTGAAAAACAGAACAAGTTTTGGTAGGAGGAAACGCAAACTCAAAAATAAGTGAAAGCAGTAAATCATATTGTTTAGGAAATTTCTTTCAAAAGGCTCAGAACTTTGTCCCAAATAAATCTGTGAAGCCTCACAGATTACACATCTCCTTGGTGGTATGTGCACAGCAATGTTGGGATAAATCAGATAATAGCAACACAAAGGTTATCACACACTCAGCCTGGGTTCCCACCGTTACTTAAACCTGAGAGAAACATTGTGGTAGAATTGATGATCCTAATTGAGAGTTGAAAAAAATCTAAATGATTTGCTCAAGATCATACAGCAGGAATTTGAAGTCAAGTCAGTCTTTATTTAAAGCCTTTCCTTTTTTAAAAATTTATTACAACATGAGGCTGCTTATATATCATGTTGCCTGGGAAGATTCTAGAATAAATCATCTTAAAAAATGTTTCTTGGCATTTGGAATAAAGACCTACTGATCACTAGAAGTCAGTTTATTGTTTCTCAGGAAAGTGATTCCAAACAAGTTCTACTTGCTTGCTTCTCAAAGATGCTAAAGAGATAGAGCAGAGGAACACTTAGAAATCATGAATCTGGATATCAAAGAGGCATCATCTTTCACTGTAGTCATTAAATGGGATTGTGTAAGTGACCTAATGATACCAATTTGTGAATCTGAAATTGTTTAAAGACTATAAACAAAGTATGCTTAATATGAATTGAAGAGAATCTCCAGAAAATTATTTTTTTCCAGAAAATATTAAAAGTTTATCTTCGTAGCGCTCAGCTTATGCACTACTTTCATAGATGATGTTGGTAAATATATTTGTGGTGTCCTTGACTATGTATGAAGATGGTATGACATTGAATGGTGCAAGAAATATATTGTGTGAAATAATTAGAATCCTGAAAAGAATTCAACAATTGGAAAAAAATATAATAGATCTAATTAAATAAAGCTTAATGAGAATAAATGTAAAGGTTCATCAATTACTCAAAGAAAAAAAATTTAAAAAAACGAAAAAAATTAAAAAAAAATTAAAAAAAAATTACCCAAAGAAACTGACCTAAAAATTATAGTTTGGGAGACATGACAATTCAAATATATTAATTAAAAAATAAATTCAAAATTTTAAAAGGAATTATGAGGCTGAAAGAAATCTAATGTGATCCTAAATTACTTTAAAAATATACCAGGTAAAATAAGTGGTGATAGTTCTAGTCTCTATATTGACCAAACTGTATCGGTATTATTCAATTATTTGTTTGCTTGTCTTAGCATTATTATTTCAAGGGATATAAATCATCACATTCTCAGGAGCAAAATCAACTATTTGAGGAGTCATATGCCATATCAGAAACATTTGAAAGAACTGAGGAAGCTTATACTGGATGAGAAAATTTAAAGAAAATTATAATTTGTTTCATTTGGGTGTGGGACTTGTAAGTAGGATGAATGATTAGAAGTTATAGAGAGATGGTCTTGTTCCCATATAAGAGTGAACTATTTACCCATGAAACCTATTAGAATGATGAAGTGGGCTTCCTATGATCATAGAAAACCTCACTTTAATTCAATTCAAGAGTGAATAAACGGTGTATGACATACTCATTAAGCAGAATTCTACTCAATAATTTAAAAGAATGATTTACTGGCACATACAGCAACATGAATGAATCTCAGAAACATGCCTAAGTGAAGTAAGCCAGACCTAAAATAGGACACGCCATGTGAATCCATTGACATTAAGTCTGGATGAGGCAAAAATATTCTGTGGTGACAAAAGTCAGAATGGTGGTTGTTTCGTGGGGTTGTTTGGGGTGGGTGGAATGGTAGATGTGCCTAAGTGGGGTGGGCACAAGGGGACCCTCTGGGATGATAGGACTATTCTATATCTGTGTTAGGAATGTGTGTCTCATGGGAATGCACATTTATCAAAATTGAGTAAATTGCAATTTTAAGATCTGTGCACTTCACAATGTTTACACTGTATCTTGATTTTTGAAACTATGAAATAAACTCTCTTAGGTACATTTTCTCCCCCCAGCTGCCACCTCCAGAACCCCTTTAGACAAAAACTGAATTTGCTATTGTCTTCAACTCTTCCCCTCCCCTTGTCTCTCGAGCACTGTCCAGTAATGCTTGCACCTTCATCACTCCACTGAAACTTCTCTTTCCAAAGTCACCAAGGATCTCCACTTGAAAAATCCAAGGGTCACTCCTCATTCCTCTCCTCACTTGATACTTGATCCATCAGCCACACTTGATACGGTGGATCACTCTCTTCTTCGTGAAACTCTCCTTCACTTTGCCCCCAGGCCATTTTTCGTCGGGTTGGTTTTCCTTCTACCTCATTGGCCACTCTGTCCTAGCATCTTTTCCTGTATCCTCCTCCACTCCCTGGTGTTTAAGTATTGGCATGCTCAACCCTCAGACTTTTATCCAACCATATTTATGCTCTAAGTGGAAACTGAATAAATACTATGATTTCAAAAGCCAATTTTATAGGCCAATAATTTCGTAATGTATACTTTTAGCTCTCATCTTTCCCATGAATTTCTGACTCAATTATGTAACTGCTTATACAATAACTCTCCATAAAATTGGCTCCACAACCTTAAAATGTATGAAACAGAATTAATGCTTCCCCAAAATAAGTCAATCAGAGAAAGATAATTATATGATTTCAGTCATATGTGGGATTTATGAAACAAAACAGAGGAGTATAGGAGAAGGGAGGGAAAAATAAAACAAAACAAAACCAGAGAGGGAGATAAACCATAAGAGACTCTTAATAATAGGAAACAAATTGAAGGTTGCTGGAGGGGAAGGGGTTAGGGGGGACAGGGTAACTGGGTGGTGGGAAGGCACTTGATGTTATGAAAAATTTTATATACAACTGATGAATCACTGAACTCTACCTCTGAAACTAATAATACACTATATGTTAATGAATTGAATTTAAATTTTAAAAATGTAGAAAAACAAAAACAAAATATATATATAGAGAGAGAAAAACAAAGAATTAATGTTTTCCCATACTCTGCCAAGATCTGTTCCTTTCAATTTCTCCATCCTACTTATGTCCTAACATTCACCAGACTGCTTAGCTATATATCACTGAGATTCTTGTGTAGACTTATCTTAACTGTACACTAGTGATTAAAGAATGTTTCTGTTTTAACCCTGAAAGTTGTCTTCTTTGATTGAATAGGTTACCCATGTGAAGCTAGAGGAAAGGAGATACATTAAGCCAATCAAGTTCACTCTATGAAACCAAGTCATCAATGGGCAAGCTGTGTCTCTACAACAGTTCTCTTCTATGTTACCAAATAGTCAAACACACTCACACACACACAGACACACGCACAGTTTATTCTATAGGTTAAGTTAATCATCTTAATTTCTAAACTTGACTTAGCTTCATAAAACCCAAGAAGTTTTCCAGTTAGTAATAGATGACTCACTTGGAGAGAAGAAGGGAGACACCACTTCAGTCTCATAACTGGGAAACTATTTCTATATATATATGTGTGTGTATATACACACATATATATACGTCCATAAAATAGCCAGTGAATATATATATACTCAGAGTACTCAAGTACTCATCTACTGCTGGGCAGTATGCTGAATGGTAATTAGCTCTCATCATACAGAATTGAATGAAATCATTCCTTTAAGTAATATTAATGGGAAATGTATTATTTACAAGGTATTTTTAGGGTCAGATATTTCTATTAATATTCTATATCCTTTGTTTTATGGTTTAAGGTAGAATGAATGTTTTTGAACTGTTGGTTTGAGTTGCAACTAGACGTCCAAGTGGAGAAGCCGTGTAGACTGTTGGATTTTGAATATACAGCTTTGGAATTCAGTGGGGAGAAATAAACACAACTACAAATTCGGGAGTATCTTAGGGTAAGGCTCCCTGGAAAATAACCTGAAGCAAAAGCATGTCTCATTAAACTTTACTGAGGAATAAAACCCTAAAAAAGATAATTGTTTGAAACAATAAAAATTATTTGAAACAATAAAATCAGAACAGCTTATCTCACTGAGGAAGATACAGAGAGACCTAAGAATAATAAAGGAAAAGAAACTGTAGCTTTAACATTCATGAAACAACAAGAGACAGGGAGGAACTGGAGTGGAAGTAAAGAAGAATTTGCAAGAAGGAAGCTGACTGAGACACTAAAATCAGTTGGGAGAATGCTTTGAGTTAGAATTTTAAAAGAGTGCATTGAGCTTGCAAGCTGGAGATTATCTTGGTTCCATCTTCTGCTCTGATTCTTCTGACCTTCAGATGAACTCCTCTCTCCAGAGTGTCACTTCTGCCCATTAAAAACAAATACAAAAATATGGCAAAGTAAAACAAAGCAAACTCAAAACTGCCCTTGTTTCATGGCAGGTCTTATTCTTTAGGCAGCTTTTATGAGTAGACTTAAATTTCTGGAAATTTTAACTGCTTGGCTTGGGTCTTCAATCTGTCACCATTGCTTGTCACCACTAAAAGTGGCAGCAGGGCCAAAGGGAACAGGACAGGGGATAAAATATCTAGTTAGCCTTGGTATGACAGTGAACAAAACATAGCCTCTGACCACATGGACTTTATGGTCTAGCTGGGAATACAGAAACTTGGCAAATTATCCAAAGCATGCTGAGCGCTACAAGGGGCAAGTTTGGGATATATGGGCGTTAACCCCTAATATAAATTGGAAGCTCATCAAAGTCTTCTCAAAGAAATTAGTGTGAAATCTGATGCTTGAAAGCACTGGAAGAATTTTCCAGGTGAATGTGATAAGGAATAACCATTTCAGTGTGTGTGAAGGTGCTGAGGTGGGAAACAGTATATCTGAATGAGAAAAGGAAAGAAGTTTGGTGTGATTGACATATAGACAGCAAGAAGGGCAGGGGTGTAAGGTGAGAGTGAGGCTGTGCATAGGGTCTGTGGTACACCTGCAGGACTCTGTACACCGTAATAAGGATCCATTGTGTTCTAGGATGAGGGGAAGCCAATGAAGGCTTGACAGTAGGAGATACTGGGTGAGATTCACATTTATAAAAGTATAAACGTGCTGACATGTAGAGCATGCCATGAAGGGCACAAGCATGGATTCAGGAAGACAAGTTGAGAACTCTTACGGTAGTCTAGGCAAAGGCTGGTGGTACCTGAACTACCACGGCAGGAGGCAAGATTAAAATACATGAACAGACTAGAAATATTTAATAAATACAATGAATAGCAGTAAGGACTCATCATATGTACGAATTATTAATAGATGGCCCCTGGATGGCTCAGTCGGTTAAGTGTCTGCCTTCCGCCCATGTCATAATCCCAGGGTCCTGGGATGGAGCCCCACATTGGGCTCCCTGCTCAGTGGGGAGTCTGCTTCTCCCTCTCCCTCTCCCTCTCCCCCTTCCTGATGCTCTCTGTCTCTCTGTCTCTCTCTCTCAAATAAAATCTTTAAAAAATTATTAATAGAAGGATGACACAGTAATGACTCCCAGCCTGCGGGCTTGAGCATTTGGGTATTTGAGGATGTAATATATTAAGACAAGGACACTGAAAAAAGAAGTATTATGGAGTAGAAGTGTATTGGATCTGCTGGCTTGGGTTGCAATTAGAAGTCCAAGTGGAGACAGCAAGTAGACAGTTGGATACTGGATAGTTGGCTTTGGAACACAGACATACAAATTTGGCAGTGTCTTAGGCTAGGGTCCCTGGAGAATTAGCCTGAAGCAAGAGCACATGTCCTCACACTTCACTAGGGAATAAAATCGTAGAAGAGTATGGGCGAAGGGGAAAGGGAAGTGAAAGGAGAAAGGGAAAGAGTAATGTCGAGGGGCATTATGAAGCTGATAGTTGCCTACTTATGGATGTCTCCAGGGAGCCCTATACCTAGAGACTCAGGACAGACCAGCCAGGGGAAAGTATTAATCTGGTGGATCTCTATGTCTCATGGTTTCCATGGGTCAAAGTCCTCACATCATGGCAGTGTCTGACTCCTCTGCACTTCCGATGATCAATGACATCAGTGTTCTCAAGGAACGTGGTAGGGAACCCAAAGGCCCTGCAGGTCACCACAGCCAGTGAGCAGGCCCGCAGGTGTGCCTTTGCCACCTGCTGTGCTGTGCAGAGCTTCTCAATCTTCAGCAATTGCTGAAACAACAGCAGCACCCCGGGTCCAGGAATCTGGGTGCAGTGCAAGAGGATCTGGGGGTGCAGAAACAGGGTCCGTGGTGGAGAACAAGGCGAGTGGATGGAAAGCAGATGTGAAAAAGGTGAACTTGTCTGGCAAAATAAATAGCTAAGAAGACAAAGGGATCCTGGAGAAAGGTGGAGGGGGCCACAAGAACACGTTGGTGAGTAAATTGATGGAGTATGAAATTGAAAACATGATATATCGGTGCCTTCGAATTCAACTAGTATTTTAGAAATAGGTTGATTTAATTTTGGAGAAACAGACTGGACTAAAAAAAACAAGAAGAAATGCACAAATTGGACAATAGGAGATCAGTTGAATGCCAGTAGTAGGTGTGACATACCTTAAAAACTAAACAGGTTCGCCTGTTCACGGAATTTGGGTGACAGCAGCACTGAGTGTTTTCAGACATTAAGGACAGAGTTCACTGGTCTTAGAGTTTTTCATCAAGGAAAAACATCAGCGTGAAAAGTCACCAAGAAACCAAAACCTCCCAGTATTTTAATTTCACAAAATTCAAAGAGGTCACCAAAGTCAGCAGTGTGTGGGATGGCTCAGACTTCTCCCCGGAAGACCTGGGGGGAAATGTGGCCAATATCAGAGGAAGACAGGCCTTGCGTGACTCCTAAATCGAGGTGTGTGCGTCATCCGTCTACTAAGTTTTTCCAGGACTGTGGTTTTTAAGTTATTTTGGCAGCCCCTGACTGGGAAAACAGGTAAAAGTGACACTTCTCTAGTTGGGAAGGGGTGAGGTACCCAGGGAGCTTCAGGTGGGTGCTATCATAAAGGTAGGTGCCCGATTTTTTTGACTAAGTTTCCAAATTCTGTGCTCCTGCAGAACAAATCGCAGATTAGGTGGGATGCAGGAAGTCGATGCTGCTAGTTCTGGGGAAGAACTAGCTTGTTCAAAAATAAGATTTATTCAGATGCAAAGCTGGTTTTAATTCTCCCAGAAACTTCCAATCTGATTTTCTGATTGAGAAGATACAGTCGATCGTGATACGAAACGGATAAGGCAACCAAAATAAAATTCAAGACCATCGTGGTCTTCAAATGAAGCGTGCTTAGGTTGAAAGTAAATGGATGGGACTCTCCAGCTATTAAAAGGAAAAAAAAAATACTGGAACACACTTTCACTAGAAATTTTGCTGAGGGACCAGGCTTCACAAAGCACCACAGTGCTAAGCACCTGCACAGAATACCAACAGGTTTCCCACTGAGCTAAATCAATTCAAACAACTGTTAGCTTTTCAGAAATAGGTTTCACTCCAAAGGAGACCCTCCTGGAGGCAGGGGGTGACATTGCAGATGGGAAATGTGTTTTTCTTCAGTCCCTAACACACTACAGCTCTCTTCTTTAAAACAACAACAAAAAAAAAAACAAAAGACAAAACAAAACAAAACACAAACAAACAAACAAACAAACAAAAAAGCCCCAAGCTTCAGATTAGTATCTGATGGGGATGCCTGCTGTTCAGTAGAATCATCTGACAATTCTGTCAAAGGTGACTTTTAAGTATGCTCAATATAAATCCTTTAACTAATCAATGGGAACTCACTTTTAAAGCTGTTTAATCCTCTATTTAGTGAAGGTGGCAGGTTTTTGAGGTTCAATTCCCCGTGATAGAAATTGTTCAATCTGATGGCTTGGCCCAAAGGCAGGGTTCCTCATCAAGGACCTGTTAATGACAGGCCAACGCGGAATAGCAGCTAAGGGGAACAATGGGGGGCGGGGCCTGTACCACATTAAGAAAGGAGCAAAAGTGGTTGATGTATCACAGGCTCCCAGATAAAGTTCGGGGCCCTTTGCTTTCTGTAATAAAAGGGGGTACTTGGCAAACCAAAACCTGGCTTGTGTATGGGGAAGCCCACAATTAACAGAATATTTGCATAATTTGTGTATCCATCTGTACTTCGTGGCATCATCTACTCCCTCCCCATGCTGTTTTGAGAGCTGTTGGCTTTAAATTTTCAATTTTTTTTTTTTTTGAAAAGAATGAAGTCAGTGCATTGTGGAGAGGTTCACTTCTGTTGTCCATCCAGGTGTTGGAAATGTGAAAAATGGAAATCTGGTAGTGAAGGATTTTGGATATCTGTTAATGCCACCACTGTCCCCTCAGTTTTCCAGATGAGGAAACTGAGACTGAAATAAATTGGTTAAAAAAAGAAAAAAAGAAGGTTTCAGGGAGGTTTGCGGAATAAAGTTTCTTGAAACTTCCTACTTTCTAAACTGACACTGCCTATCTGCTTAGTGCCTCCACTAACCACTTAGTCTCCTCCACTGACGCATACATGGACCTTCCTACTTGGCTTTGTTTGTTTTTCCAAGCTTGACACCCAGCCTCTAAAATGAAACAAATATGTGCTGAATGAGTCATTGAATGAATAAAGGAATGGGCTCTCTCCCCTACCGGCTCAAAATCTGGGACCTGCTTGATCACTTTGGATCATTGCAATCACAGACATTACTCAGGGCTCCGCTTTTCTCCTTTCTGCACCTCTTTGGATCTGTATAAAGGCAGGATTGCCAGGTGGTTAATGCAGATTCCGAGGTCAGTGCACTTTCAACAAATTTCGTATCTACCGCTTGATAACTGTGAGATAATTTCATCTTTTCTCATCTTTGTTGCTCACTTTTCTCATTGAAACAGTTCTACCTACCACATGAGATTTTTGTGGGGATTAAAGGAGAACACGCATTTGACCCAACAGGTGATGGCACCTGGCACACCATGTCCTTATTTCAAATACTGTTATTCTTATGGAATATCTCACAGTTTTTCTGTTTCTACCACATTTGATTCCCTTGGTTAGTCCATGCTCTATAGTCAATGTCATTGTCTGGCTCCCAAAATGGCAGCATCCTGCCTCTACCCCAGCCACTCCTCCTAAATTTGGGAAAAGAGCTTGAATACTGCCTCCACCAGCCTTAAAATCAATCCTTTGAAATGGGTATCTCCATTATATCCATATTCATATCAGAAAATTGAGGTTTGGGAGAAGACTCCTAAGATCACATAGCTAGTAAGTATCTGGACTGTGAGTCAAAGAAGATCTTGCAACTGAATTTTAATTATACTTTCCTTTGAGTCCAATCTTTATACAGTATGGCCCTGTGCCTTTACTATCACCAGCCCTGAACACACCACCCCTGATGTTTCTGCTCTGCTCACCCAGGAAGCCTGCAAAGAATCTTCTGAGCATAACGACCCACATAAAACAGTATTGCTCTTCAGAGGAAAAGAAAAGTAGGGTTTTACAGGGAAATTTGCATATGTAAAATGGAAATGATTTTACACAAGAGACAGGCCTTATGTAAGTTTAGAAAGACCAGGTATTTGACCAATCTAACACAAATTTATAGAATTAATTGCATCCGTCAAAATACGACTGACACTAAATGTCCATTACTGCAAAATTTCAAGGAACTGATCTTTATTTTTGGCTCATGCAATAAATATAAAAAGACCACAAATGTGCACTTTAAGCAGTTTTTAAACAAAATATTAGAGTAAATCTACATTTTCCTCAAGGTTTTTCTCTTATGCAAATAAGTTAAAAGTTCTTACAATTACGAATAATATCATTATATAAAAATAAAATGCAATACTTACACTCTGCAACTGAGTGCCTCCATTTTAACTATCTTTTTGTATTATGACATTTGTTAAGATTTTCTGGAGAATGAGCTTTTGTGCAAGGATCTAATCAGAGGGAAAGCTCAACCTTATGCTTCCTATGCAAATTTTGGGAGATGGAATTCATTTTGTATTGTACAAATTTCTCAGTTTCTATTAAACTGTGCTCCAGAATAATTGCTCACAGGTAAATTACTGCATGCCTGGACTGTTTTTCCAGTGGTCCTCATTATCAAACTGCAAATGTATTTCTTTCTTTTTTTTGCAAATGTATTTCCATGTAAAGTATGTGTTTCTCTAGGAGAATAAAAATCATATCTAAAAAGGCATGAAAAAGAATCACAGTTATCATTAATAAAATACTAGCAAACACTGAAACTACAAATACCAGAAATGATGATTAGAGATGTAACAAGTTCAATAAAATGTGAACACTACATTCTGTAACCCTTGTGTCATTAAAATCTGCAACGTAGGCTCTCTTATTTTTGAGGGACAGTAATGAGAAAGATATGATTAGATCAAGTCAGCCATCCCTGCTCTTTCTTTTTTTTTCCTCACTGTTCTAGAGAACTTGTGTAAAAAGTTAAGCAAATTTCTTACCATTTTCTTTTCCATAGCTCTCTTCATTCTCTAAATATAGGACAAAATGACTCTTGGCTTATATATCAGGTATGTATTGCTGCAGTAAAGCTGTGTAACAAAACACCCGAAATCTCATGGATTTAAGACAGCAATTTACTTAGCCCATAGGTCTCAGGTCAACATTTGAGGCTGTGGTCAGCTGGGAAGTTCTTCTAGTCTAGGCTGGGTTTGCTTCTGCATCTGAGGTCAACTGTCGGTCATCTGGGATAGGATGACCTTGGCTATGGCAACCAAGTTTTGCTTTCTTTCTTTCTTTCTTTCTTTCTTTCTTTCTTTCTTTCTTTTTTTTTTTTTTTCAAGTTTTGCTTTCTACCTAACTTTGCTTTGCACATCTTGTCCTCCAGCAGGCTAGCCTGGGGGATATTCTCAGTATAGAACTCCAGATATGTTCTCATGGGGATTTCAGAGACGTAAGACAAAACGAAGATAGATAAGCAAACCATCTAAAAATTTAGTGACTTAAAATTACATCTATTGGTTATTGTTCATGAATTTAGTGATCTGCTGGGTAGTTCTACTGATCTTGTCTGGGCTTGCTCATGAGCATTTAGTCAGATGCCGATTGAGTTGTATGGTTTTAACTGGAAGACCTGAGCACTGTTCCATGTGTCTCATCTTTCAGCAAGCTGCCATTCTTTCATGGTGATCACAGAGGAAAAAGAAAGGTGAAAAGGTGAAAACATGCAAACATTTTTCCCTCCAGGTTTTGCTTTCATTATATTTTCTGATATCCCATTGGCCAAAGCAAGTCACATGTTTGAGGCTCAAGTCACTTGTAGTGTGTGGCAGAAATTAACAAGAGAAGAGTTAATTAAGTATAAGGACAGAAGAAAGAAGGAAATAATGAATAAGTAATAAAAAAGAAGAGCAGGACATAATAAAAGGGAAAACAGAAAAACAATAGCAAAAAATATGTCTCTCTTGAACATGGATGAAAAATGTTCAATAAAATATTAGCAAACTAAATCCAGACATGTCTAAAGAATATACTACCTAATGACTAAGTGAGATTTATCCTGAGAAGTTCGGTTCAAAGTTCAAAAATCAAACAATAAAAAAAAAAAAAAAAAAAAAAAAAAAAAAATCAAACAATATGCCTCACCACATCAACAGACTTACACAGAAGACCATATAGATGGAAAAAAAATAGCATTTGACAAGTTCAATATTAATTCATTATCAAAAGGGGAAAAGTCAAGCAAACTAGAAATTCAATGGTACTTCCTCAATCGAATTAAATTTTGCATCTATGCAAAATCTACAGCTAATCTTATACATAAAAGTGAAAGAATGACAAGGCCAGGATGTTTTCTCTTACTTCTTTCATTCTTCATCATCATACTAGCAGAACTAGCCACTATGAGAAAGGATAAAAAATAGAAAGCATACAGATAGGAAAAAGACAAATAAAAGTTTCTCTATTATCAGATGACATAATTTCCTACCTAGAAATTCTTGAAAAATCCTCAAAAAAGGTATGAGAAATGAAAAAGTGAGTTCAGCATTGGCTTAATACCAATATAGGAAAATCAACTGTATTTTAATACACAGGCAAAAAATAATAATAATAATAATAATACACAGGCAATGAATATTTGGAAATTCAGCTAAAGAACATAATCATGGTAGTACCAAAAATATCAAGTCCCTAAAAAATACTTGAAAAACCTATATACTATACATTATTAGAGATCAAACACAGCTAAATAAAGGAAGAGATGTACCATGTTCATGAGTAGAGAAGATTCAAACGGTCAAATCTTACAAAATTACTTTTTACATTTAATGTAATTATAATAAAATTCTGCAAGCTTTCTATTGAAAATGACAAGCTAATTCTAAAGTTTATATAAAAAAAGCAAAGGCATTTGAATAGCTAAAACAATTTGTATGGGGGGAGGTAGTTAGAGAACTCACTGTAGCTGATTTCAAGATCTACTCTGAAGCTGTAGAAGTGAAGAAAGGGTGGTATTGGTGAAAGAGCAGACACATAGATAATTTGAAGAGGATAGAGAGTCTATAAATTGACCCACACATATGGACAATTAATTTTTAACCAGAGTATCCAGGCTATTTAATGTAGGATTCTCAGTTCAACAAATTATTCTGAAAAAAATATATGTATCCATATTTTTCTTCAAAAAAAGAAAAGAATTTTAACATATATTTTAAACTACACATTTAACTCTAAATATAGGCCTAAAATTAAAAGTCTTCTAAAGGAAAACTATAAAAGAAAATCTATGTGGCTTTAAATCACACAGTGATCACTTAGATACACACGAAGCATGATTCACAAAAGAAAGACATTATAAAATTGTTTTTATTAAAGCTTAAAGCTCCCATTCTTTCAAAGATGTTGTTTGGAAAATGACAAGACAAGCCACAGACTAAGAGAACACATTTGCACAACACATATCTGAGAAAGGACTGGAATTCAGATTAAATTAAAAGCTCTCAAAACTCAACCACGATAAAATAAATAACTCTTCCTTTAAAACAATTTCTGGCCAAAAGATTTGGTCAGGCCTCTCATCAAAGAAGATACACAGATGACAATTACACACATAGAAAGATGTTTGACATCACTAGTCATTTGGTGAAATGAAACAAAATCACAACTGGATACTATTACGTATCTACTGGAATGGCCAACATTTTAAAAATAACAATATTAATATTGACGAAGGGGAAGAGGAACTAGGTCACTCTTACATTGCTAGTGGAAATGCAGGATAGTACACGTTTTAAAACACTTTGAGAGACTTTCATAAAGTTAAACATCCACCATCCTACAACCCAACAATCCCTGTCCTAGGTATTTTTAGCTCAGAGAAATAGAAACATATTCACATACAGTCTTGAATATGGATATTTATAAAATCATTTTATTTAGAATTGTCTAAAGCTGGAAGCAATCTATAGGTCCACCCACTGGTAAATTGATAAACGATTTGTGATAACAAACTTACATTGTACTACTACTCAGCAGAGAAAAAGGAATAAGCCATGGATGCATGCAGCAACTCGGATGAATCTTTAATGCCCTACGCTAAGTGAAAGCAGCCAGACTCAAAATGCTACAGACATATGGTTCCATTTCATGTGATGTTCTCAAAAGGTCACAACTTCAGAAAGACTACGGGGGTTGCCAAGGGGCTTAGACCAAGGGAGTTGGCTACAGCAGGCACGTGGGAACTCTTTGGAGTGATGACGATGATCTGTATCTTGGATGTGATGATGGCCATGTGACTCTGCATTTGTCACAATGGACCGGATGGTGAATCTAAAAAGAGTGAATTCTACTGTGTGTAATTATACCTCCACACACCTGACCTACAAGAAAAAGAATCTATTAAACGTTTTGCACTGTGAAGCTGATGATGTCATTTGAAAGAAGATGCTGTTACCATGCAGGATCATCTTGTCACTAACATGGTAACGTCCACGATATAGTGCAATTGCTTATTCCAATTTGACTAAAAGTTAAAGTCTTCAGAGAGACAATCTATTATTTGCATGAATCAGTTAAAGGGAGGGCTGCTCTTTTCTTATAATTTATCAACAAGTAAATTAACTTTTCCCTCAGTGACTCTATGGGTCCTATAGCTGTTTTTCTCATGGGCATACAACAGGGGCAAAAAGGAATAGAGTAAATCTGTTTTGTAATAAATTGTATTAGTGACCAATAAACTTGTAAAAGAAATGTTTAGTTAATAGTCATCTAACTCCACAACTGGTTAAAGAAGGAATTGACAGAGGGGCACCTGGGTGCCTCAGTGGTTGAGCGTCTGCCTTTGGCCCAGGGCATGACCCCGGGGTCCCCGGATCGAGTCCCACATGGGGCTCCCTGCAGGGAGCCTGCTTCTCCCTCTACCTGTGTCTCTGCCTCTCTATGTGTGTCTCTCATGAATAAATAAATAAATAAAATCTTTTTTTTTAAAGGAAGGAATTAATAGAGTATCAAAGCTGTTATACATGGTAATTTGAGGAATGTTCAGCCATTTTTCCACTTAATTCTTAAGGATCTGACATCTGTCAGTCAATACCAGTAGGAAATACTCGTGGTCAGTGTTGTCCCTCCCTTAAGTGCTGAGGACAGCGACCTCATTCTTTTACATTTCTTGCTTTTGTAATATACAGTTAGAAGCAAGTGTGTGAAACTTAGAAAATCACATTAGGAAGATAGTAGGAAAATCATCTCTAAAAACCTTGTTTGAAATTTCAGCAATGAATTACTTTAAACTATTAAGCATTTTAAAATAGAAATTTAGGGCACCTGGGTGGCTCTGGTGGTTAAGCATTTGCCTTTAGCTCACATCATGGTCCCAGGGTCTGGGATTGAGCCCCATGTTGGGCTCCCAGCTTCTCCCTCACCCTCTGCCTGCTGCTCCCCCTACTTGTGCTCTCTCTCTCTCTCTCTCAAATAAATAAAATCTTAAAATAGAAATTTAAATATAAGTAGATAGTTAAAATAATCCATTCCTGCAGAAAACACTTCTGATTTTAATGGTAAATATTAAAATTTGGGTCAACGTATGACTTTCTACAGTCTAATTCGGGTAAATATAGAGAACATAAGAATATTGCTAGCAAGATACAGGATAATAATAGATCACAGGATTTTCTCAAAACTTTGTCAGGCTGCTCAAATTGGTCGTGAGATGGCAAAAATCAGTAAGTAATAAAGTAAGTCGGCATGACTGATCTGCACAGCAGAATGGTGCAAAATGATAACGAAAAAGGCTTGTTCTGCTCTTGCCAGAGCTTCGATGATCCATGCAGAACCGGGACAAGCGTATTTGCAGGTTTTGAATCTGATTTACCGCCGCCTTCCAGATCTAGCTGCCCACATGAGATTCATGTAACCACAAGAGCATCTGTAAATGTGAGCTTACATTCCAGTTATCCCTGGTGAGATGCACTCAGTGAACCTCACCTCCCGAGGCAGATGATTAATCTCATTATAATCTTTTGGTTAGTTTAAGAATCTGTCCTCTGCTTTCAAAACTTCTCTCAAGAAATGTGGAAAGTATTTCCATCTGCCTACGTAAGAGCAAATAAAATATTTTTACCATCAGACTTACCTTTATTAAAATACATAACTGTATTAGGAATATTTAGCAAAGATTCCATTTGACTTATTTGGCTCTTCCAATAGCAATGTCCCCTCTATTTAACCTCCTTCAACATGTTAAAATAAAACACTTTATGATGAGGAAACTATCCAAATAAAGCAACGGCCTGTAAGAAAACTTTAAACGATAAGTCTGGTGACTCTCACTCCACAGATATTCTGACACAAGTCTAATGTTGTGAGGAGTGCAGATGTGGAGTCCCTGCCTCGATGGAACAAGTGGAGTGGGTGTGCCCAGGGGGCTGGCTAAGTGCACTACTTCCTAATTTGAACCAATCTTTAAATATTTTCTCTGGCATAACCAAAGGACAATGACTGAAAAATACATTAGAAAGTTTTTTTGGTTTCCTAAATTGAATTATAATATAATAATTTGAGTGTCCCATATGCATGATAAAATTTGTGTGTAGTATACAGACCCAAACAGCCTGCAAGTATCTTTGAGAACAGTCTGTTAGGGGAAAAAAAAAAAAATGAATGCAAGAAAATAGTTTTTAAAATGAACTAGAAAATTCCAGTCTTAATTTAAAAAAAAAATACATAAGATTTAGATAATATGAAAACACGGTTGGAGGTGCGCACACAAAAAAATAAACACATGCTCCGGTTTGTGACTAATTTATCTCCACGCATACTGTATTAATTGCATACCAAGATGTATTTCAAGTAACTCAGAAAGTCAGCATCAAACTATCATAATAGACATTAGCATATTTATTAACATTCATTTGCATATTTATTCTGTGAGTCATAAAGACAGCTATAAAAACAGGATCTATGCAGAATCTGGAAAAACAATAAACAGTTGGGGAGCAAGGGTGTGTTTTAATATACATATTATTAGTGGATTTAGCTAGAAGGCATGTTCACTTCAAACATCTGTTTCTCAGTTGTACTCTGTGTTCAATGCTATGATTATTAGTGGTCGTGTTACTTCCAAAAATGTAAAGTTTGTTATTAACTTTGATAAGTATATAATTTCACTTTGCTCTTTTCACATGTGTTACGGACATAAGATGTATTGTTTGTTTCCATTTCAGTTTGGCACAACTTACTATTGTTTTTGGTGAACTATTGAGTTCACATTTCGAATGTTTCCCAGGCGGATTATGAAGTACACAACTGGAACGAAAGTTGACCTCCAGCAGATTCTTGTCATATTGTAGAGTCCATGAAGTCATCGCTAAATGCAAAGTAGCGGCTCTGAAGAAAATGTAGAAGATTGTTACCTCAAACCAATGTAAGAAATATTTTTTAAAAAACGTTAGTTTGTTATAAAATATGTAGATGAGTCATAACATTGTTGGAGTGCATGCGTATGACTCAAGGAGTTGTAATAAGATAATCTGTGTGATCCTTACCATTCTTCATGCAATTCTCATCCTGAAATAGTCAATAAACACCAGGGGAAGTATGTGGTTCCTTGAGAAATAGGTTACAGTTGTTATCAACTCATTTTAAGTATTTTCTTACTTTAAAACAACACATAGGAATATTTATTAAATATGTCCTTTACAGAGTTCCTATGCTACCAAGGGGATAATAGTGTGGCTAATAGGGACCGGAACAACAGTACACATTTAATTCAGAGGATTCACTGATCCTGGGGTATTTGGAATGTTGTTCTGATAATGTGTTATGTAACTTTAGACATGAGAATGACCATGAATTAGCTAAACAAAGAAGAGTGGAGGATGGACAAAAAGTATACGCAGAAGAAAGAGAAATTCTGAGCTTGGCAGTGAGAAGAGCACCACACATCAGAGGAGCTGGAACAAAGCATTCTAGGCTGTGGTGCAGAAAGTGAGATGAACCCATGGTATGAGGTGATAGTGGATGGGACAACAAGGGACATAATGCACAGTGCCACTCGGATCAGTGAAATATTTAGAATGTAACTAACAGTGTTTTACTTGCAGGGAGATAAAGGCATTGAGGAGAACATTGTGTGATCAAGGGCTGCTTTGTGGAGAAAGGACTAAATTAAGGTGGGCATGAGTTGGGAGCAACAGATAAGGAGTGTATTTCATTTAAGACACAGTAATGACTAGGCCAGAATGGCATCAGGGGAATAAATAAATGGGGATGGACTCAAATACATGACAGAGAATCTGCAAAACTCACTGACTGAATTTGGGAATAAGAATAAAGAGAATAATAATGGTCCCTGGGATTCTTTGACTCTCAAAACTCAGATGCTTTAATAGTTTTCTACTGATGCACAACAAATCACTACAAATCTAGTGACTTAAAACAACACCCACTTATCAATTCACAGGCTTGCAAGTCAGAAGTCAGGCATGGCATGACTGCGATCCCTTCTCAGTGTATCACAAAGCTGAAATCAAGGTGATAGTTGAGTTGAATTCTTGTCTGAAGGCTGTCAAGAAAATCCTCTTCCAGGCTTACCCTTGGTGAATCCACTTCGTTGAGATGGTAGGGCTGAGGTCTTTTTCCGCTGTTGTCAGCTACTAGAAGCACTCACATTCCTTGCCATATGGCCTTCTCTATCTTCAAGCCAGTAATGGTGTGCCAAATGCCTCCCATGCTTCCAAACTTTGACTTCCTTCTCCACTTTCAAAGGTCTCCTGAGATTAGTTTAGTCCCATCTGGATAATCTCCCTTAATGAAAGTCAACTGTGCCAGATAACATAGCCCAATCATGGAGTGAAAACCATCGAGTTCACAGGGATTGCATAGAGAGTGGGAGAAGCCTTAGAGTTCTGCCTAACATAGGTGGTGGCACAAAGGAAGTGGTGGATGTGGGTGGGGAGAGGTTGAAGAAAAGAAGCTCGGCTCAGGTTTGGAAAAGACGAGTTGAGGAACGAGTGAATAACCAACTAGAGATGTGATATGGCCACTGGATATGTGCCTCCGGAGTTCAGGAGGATGGTCTGGATTAGAGAAAGAGAAATAAGAGTAGTAGGTCATCCAGTCAATAATTGAACCTATAAGAATAGATTATGTCACCTATGGAGAGATCTAGATGCCCTGGGACCAAGCTCTGAGAGATGGTGATATTGACAGGATGAGTAGAAATTGAAAATTGGTGTCCAAGAGGAAAACCAGCACAATGTGTTGACATGAATCCCAAGGGGATAGATAACTGAAGGACGTAGGATTTGTTTATCCATGTTAAATATTGCTGAGAAATCTAGTATGAAAAATACTCCGATATACTCCTCGGGGTTCAGTGACATGGAGTCAGGGGTTACTGTGAACAAAACTGTCTCTGTAAAGTGGTGGGTTCAGAAGCCCGGCAGTTAGAAGAGTAGGTTGGGGGTGAAGTCCAGAAATGGAATCAACCAGTTTTAGACAATTCTTTAAGTAATTTGGCTATCAAGGAAAGGTGTATACATATGTTGTTTTGTTTCTTTTTTCTCTCTTTTAAGTCATGAGAGGCTTCAGCAAATTTAAGCTCAAATAAAATGAAAGGGATTCAGCAGAAGGGAAAAACCCAGAGACAGATAATTAGAACTCAGCTGGAAAAGTAAATTTTCTAGAAACACCTCTATCATTATCATTCGGCGAAGGAAGGGAAGGATGGGTGCCGAAGCAGAAAAATTTAGATTTACTGGTGCGGTAATGAGGATACTCCCATCTACTTTCTCAGTAGTTTTTGAGAGTGAATAAGAAGGGACCAAAGCAAAGGACTGAAGGTTTGAGGAGAAGAAAGTTTAAATTTGTTTTTGTAGTGAGTTGGAGAGGAAGCTGACTAGAGAAAGCACCAGGTTGCCTGATACGTGTTAGTACCTGAATAAAGTCTGATTAGAAGAAGAATCATTATCCATTTGTTTGCATATTTTCTCCTGTAGCACAGAGCTACAATTCTTAGAGCTACCAATGAAAGCTAAAAACAATTATATTCATTAATCCAGGGCTGGTCCTTTTCCCAAGGGGCCAAGATGGAAAGATAATGGAGTAAGAGAGGTTTAGATACTCAAAAAAAATGACCAAAAAGATGAATCATGAAATCCACAACAAATAAGAGAGAAAACATGATGGGGATATACAGGTATATAATGCACAGGGAAAAGATGAAGTCATTTCACTAAGAGCAAAGGGCTAGTATAGTAAGAATAGTTGATAATTCTAGTTAAAAGAATGGAATAGTGATGGACCAGAAGGTGTGCACCAGTGATTTCGGAGAAATATTTGCTATCATGTAATTACATTTAAGATTTATTTACTCTTCTATGTTTTTATGATCTCAATACTCGCTGAAAGTCCTTTTATACTGTAATTTTCCTTTTTTGAATTGGTAACTTTGTTTCATCTCTCAATTGATTGAAGTATACATTCTAGCCATGTTTAAAATAATTATATATAGACACATATATAACCTATAGACATGTATATCTTACAACATTCCAGGCAGTTTGCTAAATATGTGCATTTTCATTTTATTTTCACAACAGAGATGAGTGTGTTAATTTTACAGATTAAGGAACTAAATAATTAGATAGGTTAAGTAATTTACCTTAAATTCATCTGTTGAACTAATAGTATTGAAAGGAGAGCCTCAAATAGATTTGCCCAAATTCTAACTTTAAATTTTTATTCTTTAATACCCAGCTGAAGTTGGGTATATAGTTTGAACTTTTACATATTTGAATATCTTTCTGGGTTTTCTTTTTTTGTATGTGAATTATAGATTGACTGATATATAATCTGGGAATATACTTAAGCATTTTTCAGTAAGCATATTGAAATAATTGGTAATTATTCCCACAAACACAATTTCTTATTTTGAGGTCCTGGAAAAACGATGACAAGACTTGTCAATTTGGAAAATCGACAAGAGTCAGTGACAAGTTGGTTATATCTAGAGAGAAGGAATGATTCAAAAACAAATTCAGGATTTCAAGCCATATCAAAGTTGATGCGGAATATAGTTAATCACCCCCCAGGTTCACCAAAACCCTTGGTTGTGTTCAGCAGTTTCTTCAAAGATCCCTGGTCAGATGACCCTCCTAGATCCCAGGACTGCTGCTGCTCCTCCAAACACTCACTTCCCTTTTTGAACACCTAATCATTGCCTCACTCCTCACTCTCCCTCTCACTTCCAGTGCATAGCCATGGTCTTATTTCAGAGAAGGGAGCTATCAGGATAGTCTCTTTCTACTTCTGTATCACTTCTAGATTTACTTACTTTAGTATCTGTTTTTCCCTCTTCCTTCTGCCTCAAATCAGCAAATGCCAATGCTGTGTAATATTATTCCCTCACAGGAACTATGGATTTCATCTCCTACTGTAGTTTGGATTAATTATACTTTCTGAACTATCTCTACTTTTGCCCCATCAGTATTCCATAAATCCCCAGCTCCTTGCCCTCAGCCAATCAAACACAAACAAAAAAAAGGAAACAAAAATATTTAGTGTCTCCCAGCTTCCTCACTTTACTGTCACCTTGTCCTTCAGTCATATGTCCAAGGCACTGCGGAACAGGGGAAATGAGAAGGTTCTGGAAGCAGACCAGAACATATTGTTGATGACCGTTTTCCCAATATACTATCATTTTCTACTTTATCATTTCACTTTCTTTGAGACTCAATTTCCTGATCTCCAAAATGGAAAATACAGCTACCATTCAATAGCATCCTTTGCAAAATCTGTTAGTGTCTTTTCCAGTAAGAGTGGAAGAAGGTTAAGGGAAATAGAAATTAGTAATGGCTTTTGGATAGCCAAACCCCTATATTTTCATGGCCAAAATTCTTGTTTTTATTTCTAATTCTTTAACTCCCACTCATTCCTTAGTTTAATTCATTACACTTTGACTTTGGGCTTCACTACTCAGTAGAAATCATCCAAACCATCTGATGTTTAAATCCAAGATCTCTTTAACAGTCCATTTAACTCTCCTTCAGCTTTTGTGCTTCCCCTGGGTTCCATCCTTTGTCCTCTTTAAGTTAAGTTTATTTAGAGGACCTGCAATGACCCTTTACCTCTAACAGTTTGAATAACCATGTCTCCTTTCAAATCTCTTCTCTATCAAACTAGAAATTCATATCACAAATTTCCTACCAAGTATCAAACAGGAATTCAAAACTATTAAAATGGGAATTTCCCAAAAAAACAAGTTCTTCTGAATTCTTGATTTTTTTTTTTTTTTTTTTTTTTTTGCTTAATGTTGTCCCAAGTCACCATTCCCGAAGCAGAAAACCTTGAATTCACTGTTGGTTTCCTCATCGTGGCTTCCCTCTGCCAATTGCAATTTGGCACAATGTTCTTAAAAAGTCACATTCAAAAATGTAAATTAAATGTGTACATTTATCACGTTCCAGTAACATGAAG
This sequence comes from Vulpes lagopus, assembly GCF_018345385.1. Taxonomy (NCBI): domain Eukaryota; kingdom Metazoa; phylum Chordata; class Mammalia; order Carnivora; family Canidae; genus Vulpes; species Vulpes lagopus. The sequence continues at coordinate 3,909,499 of NC_054824.1, forward strand.
CTTTGTCTAAGACAAGAATCTCTGTTTACAGGTTTTATAATACCAGCCACTAGGACAATACCTACAACATAATAAATAAATATCTCCACCAATCAAATCAATTGTGATATATATTACAGTTACCGTTAACCAATGAGCACTCCCAGAATTTCTAGAACTATTAGACACTAATACAATTTTATATTGGAATCAATCCTTGATTTAATGTTTATTTTTTGATGAGAAATGCAAATTAGAATATTAAACATGCTTATTTTAATAAAATATAGACCCTTCTGAAATTAACACACTCTATTTTTATTTTTTTCATTTATTATAAATAGGAAAATTCCTCATATATAAGTGAAGACATTTGTGCAAAACTGACATTTAAAATCAATTGACAAAAAGAAATTAAAAACTAAAAACTAAAAAAATAAAATCAATTGACACCAAAGAAATCACATTACTACATGAGCAATAGTGAGTTCTTTGTTCACTGATTACCACTTGAATGTTTGGGAAAGTCCCTGATTATTCATACATCTGACTTCATTTAAATATATGGCCGTCTGTTAAGCCATTTCAGGAATTGTTAAACTCGGATATTTTCTTTATTTTTTCTAAAAGAAAGTTTATACTTTATCCTTTAGATTCCAATTCTCCTGTTACTTGAGAAAGTAAATTATCTTTACGAATTCCAAATACTGTATCTGGGATTCTTGTCACTATTGGCATTTTATAGTGTTTATGGCATAATGAACAAAGTAAAGTGAACAGGATCAGAAATTTGAAAATCTTACCAAATTTAATACTAGCTAGTTTTACACCTTTAGAAAAGTCACTTCACACTCTGAACTTGTGCTTTTTCATTATTAGTTCTGGTATAGACAAATCTGTTAGAAGCCTCACACTTCCAGAATTGCTACTCACAGTTCTGCCCTCCATATAATTTGTTGGCTGAGATTTTTAGTTCCAATCTCATAACACAAATATACATTTCTCCTTTTTCAACAATCACACAAAAATGAAAGTGAAAACGAAGAATAGAAACTCCATTTTCCTTGAAACCATGGGATTGCTAAGACCTCAACATAAATAACAAGAAAGTGGCTTCCATAAGATCTGAAGGTCTAAAGTGTATAAGAAGACACGGCTCAAGGAGGCGTGTAGCTACAAATCTTATAAAAGTCAGACCAAGTGCACTTCTCCAAGCAAGCATTACAAAGACACTCATTCCAGCTGAAAGACACGGTTTAAACCAACAACCATTTTATTATAGCTCATGAATTTGTTGGTCAACAACTTGAGCAGTCTTCATCTCAATCATTTATTTCATTTGACCTTGACAGGCTATTCAGTGGTAACCAACTGGTGGTCTGGCATGTCTGAAATAGTTTCACTCTCATGTCTGGTGCCTTTGTGATGAGCTGGGACTGTCTACACTTGTGCCTGTGCCGGCCTATCCACTATGGTGACCTCAGGAGAGTTGGACTTCTTATATCTCAGTTCAGAGTTCTACGAACAAATGTCCCAGCAAACAAGGTGGAAGACGCATGGCTTTTGGACCTGGCCTCAGAAGTAATACAGCATCACTTTCCCTGGACTCCATTAGAGCCGGCATGCACCTGCCCAGATTTAAGTGGAACCTCAAAGTCTTGGTGAGAAGAGTATCAAAGAATGTGCAGCCATGTTTTAAAACTGTTACGGGGCAAAACCAATAAAATGTTATTGGCCACATGGAAAACATGTGAGAAGGCTGCTTGCTGTTGAGAGCTTCACCACATCTGGTTTGGTTATGAGGAAAAGCTGAGTCGGAGCTGAGCAGGAAAACACACAGACAGCCCTTACTTAAGCAGAGATGATGGAGGAGGCAGACACAGCAATATGAGTAGCCCTGGAGCTGCCAGTCCCAGTTGACTAGTCAGGAATAAACTGGAAGCAGTGTACTAAGAACTATGGCTCTAAGGAAAATCTCTATTTGTCCATAAGATGGTCCTCCTTCTTCCTCACATAGCTAGTTTAGGAAGTATAAACCTAATTTAAAGATGACTATTCAAAAGAACTAAAACAGCAATGCTAAAAACAAATTAAAAAAAAAAAGAAAAGAGACATAAAATTCCAAATGGTAAATAATAAATGTCAACTTTTTTAAAGTTGCCAAAATTGGTAGGGTACAGACGAAAACTGTACCACCTATACATATAGCTTTGATATTAAATTTTTTAAACTTACCAGAACAGTCACTTCTATAATACAAGAATAAAGGTAGAACTAAAAATGATCAAGACTCTATGGCGAGGCTATTGGAAAGTAAAATATATACTCTGGCTGAACTCATTAAAAAAATAGAAGAGAAAAACAAAACCATCCCAGAAAAGAAGCCCACACTGGAATCTACTCTGAAGAAAGAGGTATTGCTGGAAACATAGGAAAAGACGTGCAGACCAGGATTTGGCTAAAGTGAACAACAACAAATGAAGCAAGTTTTTAAGTGGATTGTGGTAAAAAATGTTATATATGGAATATAAGTCTAAGAAATGCAAAAAGTGGGATCCCTGGGTGGCGCAGTGGTTTAGCGCCTGCCTTTGGCCCAGGGCGCGATCCTGGAGACCCAGGATCGAATCCCACGTCAGGCTCCTGGTGCATGGAGCCTGCTTCTCCCTCTGCCTGTGTCTCTGCCTCTCTCTCTCTCTCTCTCTCTCTCTCTCTCTGTGTGTGTGTGTGTGTGTGTGTGTGTGTGTGTGTGTGTGACTATCATAAATAAAATTAAAAAAAAAAAAAAAGTTAGCCAGATGAGAACATTAGAGAGGGCTCACCAGGCAGATGAAATAGCATGTGTGCACTTCAGGCCCTTGTGTGGAGAGGGTGTGTGTAACTCTACATGTGTGAGAAAGACACTTCACCATCACATTGTTCCTATGGGACAGGAGTCGGCAAGTTTTAAAGAAAAAAAAAAAAAAAAGAAATGCAAAAAGTTAAATAATTGGGAGTCCTAGAATAAAGTTGAAAATAACGCGACAGAAGGAAATTATTCAAATGTATTATTCAGAAACAAAACAAGAAACAAACAAAAAAAGAACTTGAATCTAAGGATTGAAAGGGTATACTGTGTTCCCAAAATGTAGAATGATTACTACCGAGACATATCTTAGAATATTTACTGGACATCACAGATAATAAAGAAATGTTTTGGTTGAACAGGCAAGTGATTATGGTACCTGTTGTGGAGAAAACATTGTCAAACTGGCTGGTGTCTGGCTTCTTCACAAAACAGTCAAATTTAAAGAAAATGGAGTAATATCTTATAAAACCAAGAAAACAAAACCCAGGAATTTTTTGCACAGAAAAAAACAAAGTTTAAGAATAGAGTCAAAAAACAAAAACAAAAACAAAAACAAAACAAAACAAACAAAAAAAGAATAGAGTCTAAAGGAAAACATACAAATAGGCAAGTGCTCATGTATCACAGATTCTGTGTGCCCTCTTGAAGAAAGTATTGAAAAACACTTCAGTCAACCAAAAACTAGAAATTCTAAAAGGAGTGATATTAAACACTGAAACTATTTAATTCTAAGATTAAGACAGAAACAAATGCGGTGATTATGATGATAGAATAGAATGTAAACAGCATAAAATCATGGTAGAATTGAAGCAGCTGACTAAAGTCAAGAAGGGAAGAGGAAAGAAGGTAATAAGTGTACCAATTCCATAATTTTTATACCAAAAAGATGGTCAATAGAGATCATTTAAAATTATTAAGAAAGCAATAGAAGTATATTTAAAATAGGAAATAAATATGAAATATATGAATTGATGAAAATATTCTGGGAAAGGAAAGGGAGAGGAAGAGGAAGAAACTGCAAAAATACCAACTCCACCATTGTTCAGCAAAGTTCCAGTAGGAAACCAAGAGATTCATAACTAAAAAGTAAAAATGAAAAAATCATTAGACAGAGATATAAACTTCAAAATTATTTTTAAAACTCCTCTATAACTTACTCACACACAAGCAGGGAAAATAAAAAGCATAATATAAACTATAATAACGGAACTAAAACCAAGCTTCTTGTTCATATAAAAATAGAGACACTAAACACAGTAGTAAAAGAAAAGAAATTCTCCAATATGGGTTATATACAGGAAGGCAGCAAAGCAATTTTACTTAGATGTTTCTTATGTCACTATGGAGCTGAAGAAGCAAGTTACTTGGGAAGATTGAAAACTAAGGAACTGGATACAGTCAACAAAACTAGAAGACAACCTACAGAATGGGAGAAGAGATTTGCAAATGACCTATCAGATAAAGGGCTAGTTTCCAAGATCTATAAAGAACTTATTAAACTCAACAGCAAAGAAACAAACGATCCAATCATGAAATGGACAAAAGACATGAACAAAAATCTCACAGAGGAAGACATGGACATGGCCAACACGCACATGAGGAAATGCTCCGCATCACTGGCCATCAGGGAAATAGAAATCAAAACCACAATGAGATACCACCTCACCCCAGTGAGAATGGGGAACATTAACAAGGCAGGAAACCACAAATGTTGGAGAGGATGTGAAGCAAGGGGGACCCTCCTGCACTGTGGGTGGGAATGTGAGCTGGTGCAGCCACTCTGGAGAACTGTGTGGAGGTTCCTCAAAGAGTTAAAAATAGGCCTGCCCTACGACCCAGCAATTGCACTGTTGGGGGATTTACCCCAAAGATTCAGATGCAATGAAATGCCGGGACCCCTGCACCCCGATGTTTCTAGCAGCAATGTCCACAATAGCCAAACTGTGGAAGGAGCCTCGGTGTCCATCGAAAGATGATGGATAAAAAAGATGTGGTTTATGTATACAATGGAATATTCCTCAGCCATTAGAAATGACAAATACCCACCATTTGCTTTGACGTGGATGGAACTGGAGGGTATGATGCTGAGTGAAATAAGTCAATCGGAGAAGGACAAACATTATATGGTCTCATTCATTTGGGGAATATAAAAAATAGTGAAAGGGAATAAAGGGGAAAGGAGAAAAAATAAGTGGGAAATATCAGAAACGGATACAGAACATAAAGACTCCTAACTCTGGGAAACGAACTAGGGGTGGTGGAAAGGGAGGTGGGCAGGGGGTGGGGGTGACTGGGTGATGGGCACTGAGGGGGGCACTTGACGGGATGAGCAGTGGGTGTTATTCTGTAAATTGAACACCAATAAAAAATAAATTTATTTAAAAAAATAAAAATAAAGGTATTTAAAATTGTGCTAAAAAAAAGAAAAAAGAAAACTAAGGAACCAGAAGGACACGCTAGAGAAACATAAACAGAAATCAGAGCTTGTGATTTTAAGCAATGAATTTGAATTCAGGGGGAAAACCATTAAACAAGATCGAGGTTAGACGCCCCCTCCAGCTTTCCAACCGCATGAATATATAATGGTATGAATGCATGTAAACCAAATAGCTCTGTGTTAGTATACATGAAGAAATAAAGGAGGAAAACACAAGGAGAGATTGAAATAGATTAATTGTAGAAAACTTTAATTTACTTCACACAGTGATGCCCAAGTGGACACAAACTTAGTAAGAAAATAGGCATAAATAACATGATGATTTTTAAGGTGGATCTAACTGACCTATATCACACTTCTTATTTTAGAAATAGAAATGAAAACTTATTTTTAATGGCACATGGAATATTCACAGAGATTATTATTTTATAATAGGATAAACAAAAATAATATATGTCTTATGTGTGTGCTACATTTATATGTGATATTTATATGTACATATGCATTATATATGTGTGTGTGTGTATCAGCTTTTCCAATCACAACGCAAAAAGACTAGAATTTTAAGAGGAAACGACCAACCAAAAACTAAACAAAACCTACTACCTACAAAGCTTACTACCATCACCCTCCACCCACCCACAAAAGTCCTCTATTGAATAACCCCAGTGTCCAAAAGAAAATTAAAAAATGAAGTAACAGTACATGTTTTAATTAAAACAAGACTACAAAGAAAATCCATATCCTTTTAAATAAATACACTAAACATCTAAATAAAGAAATTAGAGCACGAACAATCAAGCAAAATTATGAAAAGAAAAATCTAGAGGACACCTGAGTGGCTCAGTCAGTTAAGCGTCTGACTCTTGATTACTGCTCAGGCCATGATCTCAAGGTCTTGGGATTTAGAGGACATCGGAGTGGGGCTCTGCACTCAGCAGAGAGTCTGCTTGAGATTCCCTCTCTATTCCCCTCCCTCTCCTTCTGCTCCCCACTGCTCATGCCTGCGTGTGCACACATGCATTCTCTCTCTCTCTCAAGTAAATAAATAAATCTTTAAAAAAAAAAAAGGAAAAGGGAAGAAGAATTTAGAAGGCAGTTCATCGGAAGCATTAAAACGATAGAATTATTTTTAAAAGCAAGTCATGTTTATTTAAAGGATAGCAAAACAATCAAGTAGGCTCAACCAAATAAGACAAAAAGGAAAAAAAGGCCAACCCACTATAAAAATGGTAAAAAGGAAATATCAACAACAAAAGAATTAATAGAATCTTAGGTGTCCACTTTGATTAATTCTATGAAAAAAAAAGTGGCGAACGGTGAGAAACTGAATGGAAAGGTTTTCTGGGAAAATATATATTACTTGAGAAACCCTAAAAGAATTAGGAAATATAAAGATATGGATTACTCTGGAGAAAGCAGAGACAGTTATCATGAAACGATGTTTTCCCAGAAGACAATAGGTAGAGTTGTTGTGTTTCCTCCTAGCCTTTTAAGTACAGATTTCAGTGCTATTCACAGTGGCCCAGAACACAGGAAATAAGGGAAAGGTTATAAAAATCTCTTCTTAATATATCATTGATTGCAAAATCCAACCAAAGGACACCAAAAGAGAGAGCTAGCAGCTACCAAACTACAGTCAGGAAGCCTCGGAAGTCCCCCATGACACTCCCAGGGAGTTTGGATGGTCAAAATTATTTTCGTAATACTCCAATGACGTTGTCATTTTGGCCATGTTTGCACTGTGGTGAAAAGCACTGGGGGTGACCATGCTGGCAGCTTAGCATAACTCAAAACACTGCAGCCAACTATATTCTTCACAGCGATGCACTTGAGTTAAAAATAATAATAATAATAAGCCAGTTTCTTAAGAGTAACATTGAGTAAAGATTATTAATTTTATTAAATCTTCAACCTTGAGCATGGCTTTTTTAACATTTTGTGTGAGAAAATGGGAAGAATGCATAAAGAAATCTGGCTGCAATCAAAGCACCAGGCTGTTTGGAGGAAAAGGACTGATATGACTGAAATGAGTGAACTAGCCAATTATTTTCATGGAAAATGCTTCATACTGGTGAAGGCATGAAATGCCATATACTGCCTCACCTTGACTTATTCCCCTGGAATGTGAATAAAGGGCAGGAAACTAAGAAAAGGAACTCTATCTAGTTACACTTACTTATTGAATGCAGTAGCTAGATATGTGTTTTCATGGAGTCACTCTGCAGGGCATAAGAATATTTTGATAGATTTCTAAATACATCACGTCTCTTAAAATCTGTTGACAATAACATGTACAGTCAGATGCTGAAGAAGGGCATTTTCACAACATTCAGAAATTTTATTCTGTGTTTAAATGACAGCCCCTATGCTAGATAGCCTGGATTTCTAGCCTGGATTTCAGGATTTCTTCCACATATTCTTAATTTTCAAAATGTGTTCAAAACATCAGAAATATTTAGCTTTCAATAAAATATTGTGTAGGCATTCCATAACAAAATTAAAAACGAATAGGTTCAAATATCTATATGTCAGCATTTGTATTTCAGCACGTTACCTACAATCCAGCCACACAGAGCTTCTTTTGAACTTCCTCGTTATAGAAGGATATGTTGCTTTGAGAATAGACACAGAATGACCAAGTCCAAACTACCCCCACTGGGGGTTGTCCATGAGGGGACTGAACGGGTGTGTTCATTATCCTTTTAGGATTTTGTTTCATGTCTTTGTAGTCACAAACCTCCAGGTATAAAGTGTATGATTGCATTGACTTATTATCAAGGCTCTCAGCCTCAATAGTTCTAACTTTTCAGATACATCAAAATAGCTCAACCAGTGATTTGACTCAGATTTAATATCATTCCAACTCCATCACTTTATAAATGGGAGTTCGGAATTTTCAAGGAGGCAAAGGACTGCCCCAAAGTTGTAGGCTACCCACTGGCCAAGCAGAAACCAGAATTTAAGTTCTCCTGAAATCCTGGTATTTTGGAACAAATAATCATAAACATTTATATCTTGCCTCTCCCTCCACCATCTTGGGAAGGTAATTGTTTGTATCCCTAGAATATTCAAGGCGGGCGGGGGTGGGGGCAGGGAATTAACTACATACAATATGTTTGCATTTTTACTGGAGAAGGCTCCAATTAAAAAAAATGAAGTGATTATTCAAAGATAAACTCAAAATGGATGAGAGATCTAAATGTGAGACAAGATTCCATCAAAATCCTAGAGGAGAACACAGGCAACACCCTTTTTGAACTTGGCCACAGTAACTTCTTGCAAGATACATCCACGAAGGCAAAAGAAACAAAAGCAAAAATGAACTATTGGGACTTCATCAAGATAAGAAGCTTTTGCACAGCAAAGGATACAGTCAACAAAACTAAAAGACAACCTACAGAATGGGAGAAGAGATTTGCAAATGACCTATCAGATAAAGGGCTAGTTTCCAAAATCTATAAAGAACTTATTAAACTCAACACCAAAGAAACAAACAATCCAATCATGAAATGGGCAAAAGACATGAAGAGAAATCTCACAGAGGAAGACATGGACATGGCCAACATGCACATGAGAAAATGCTCCGCATCACTTGCCATCAGGGAAATACAAATCAAAACCACAATGAGATACCACCTCACACCAGTGAGAATGGGGAAAATTAACAAGGCAGGAAACAACAAATGTTGGAGAGGATGCGGAGAAAGGGGAACCCTCCTGCACTGTTGGTGGGAATGTGAACTGGTGCAGCCACTCTGGAAAACTGTGTGGAGGTTCCTCAAAGAGTTAAAAATAGACCTGCCCTACGACCCAGCAATTGCACTGTTGGGGATTTACCCCAAAGATTCAGATGCAATGAAACGTCGGGACACCTGCACCCCGATGTTTCTATCAGCAATGGCCACAATAGCCAAACTGTGGAAGGAGCCTCGGTGTCCATCGAAAGATGAATGGATAAAGAAGATGTGGTTTATGTATACAATGGAATATTCCTCAGCCATTAGAAACGACAAATACCCACCATTTGCTTCAACGTGGATGGAACTGGAGGGTATTATGCTGAGTGAAATAAGTCAATCGGAGAAGGACAAACAGTGTATGTTCTCATTCATTTGGGGAATATGAATAATAGTGAAAGGGAATATAAAGGAAGGGAAAAGAAATGTTGGGAAATATCAGGAAGGGAGACAGAACATAAAGACTCCTAACTCGGGGAAACGAACTAGGGGTGGTGGAAGGGGAGGAGGGCGGGTGTTGGAGGGGAATGGGTGACGGGCACTGAGGTGGACACTTGACGGGATGAGCACTGGGTGTTTTTCTGTATGTTGGTAAATTAAACACCAATAAAAGTTAATTAAAAAAAAAAAAATCTCAGGTGAGTCAATTTACTGAATACCAATTAGTTAACTGCTAGACCTTAGGTTTGAACCTGAGTTCATCCAACCCAGCCCAAATTTGTAACCACCATATGGGGGTCAGAAATATTTATCCTCAAAACTCCCAGTGCCTAATAAACTGATTTTACCATCCTAAAAAAAAAAAAAAAAAAAAAAAAAAAAAAAAAAAAATGAAGTGATTATAAACCTCATGGAAGGAAAACTTCAGCTTATTTAAATGCAGATGCTGTATGACACAAGGTGTGCCAGAGGCCTGTGTGTGATGATCAATCTTGACTTCAGAATAAGCCCTCTCCTCCTTGCTCTTTAAAGCAATCTGTCCAGTGATTTTATATAAGTTGGAGTTACATTTCCATGCTCCAGTTTATATCACATCTTTGAGATAACAGAAGGTAAAGGACCTTATAAATGTATGTATATATATTATATATATAATAAGCAGTTCAACAGCTGAGAAAGATGACATATGGCAGTGGAAACGAAAGTGTTGCTTTGATTTTGGAAAGAGAAGTGAGAAGTATTCCTGAGTCAAAGCTCAATGCCACCTGAATGAGATGATTTATTTTTATGCAGCAGAATGAACTTTGTGTGGGTACAGATTTATGGCAAATACACAAACACCTACACCGATCTCATTAGGGGTTTGAAGAAACACCATTTTCCCATGACAGAAATTATTATAGGTGCAATAATAATTGCATTTTCATTTAGTGAAAGTGGGTTTCTTTAAATCTTGAAAGCCTAAAGCATTTGTTAAAATGAATTAGCTTATTTTCAATAAGCTTTTCGGCAAAAGACGGAATAGATAAATGACAAGGAGAGTTGAACTGATGAGCTTAACTTATAAGAATAATAGAGCTCAAAGTAAGCTAATTTTAATTCAAGCAAGCAAATAAAATCATACCAATAGCCCTCTTTCAATACTTCTTCAGATATTTTCTATCCCATCACCTATTTTTTTCTTAAAGTCTATAAAGTAAGATTTAAATAACACTCTCGAGGACTTCTCCAGCACTCCTCAACTTGTTTTCAAATTTTAAATTCTTGTTTAGAAACATTCCCTCCCCCCTGGTTTTCAAGAGAAAGGGAGACACTATCGTCAACATTTGTATGTTTTATATCATCTCTTGTTCAGTCTCACTTCATTTGAATTCTCCAACAGAGATGTAGATGGATCTTCAATTCCTTGTGAATAGCCACAGACCTGAATGGATCAGCAGGGTCAGCACGTTACTTTCATTGCTACTCTGGAAGAGGTGTAGTCCTCCTGCAATCCAGAGAATGAGTGCACAACTCCCCCCGGGGAAAATGATTGCATCAGCATCATGCACCAGAACCTAGCAAAGGTGCCTAGGGTTGAAAGCCTGATGATAATACTATGCTCACCCACGGTGTCATAGCACATGGAAGAGTCGGGATTCATCACAACCTGGTCACAAGAATAATCCACAGACCACCTTGCCTTGCAAACCTGTGGATGTGAATGAAGTGACCTTAATGTTGATAGTCAATACTCAACACTCAACACTTAGTAATGCAACCGTTTTTGTTCTTGCCCGTAAGAACCTCAGCGCTCTCCTCTGCATAGTCACCCCATTACAAAGTCATCAAGTATTTCTAAGAAACACTAAGGGGGCATCACATGTGCTCTCGGGATTTATGGCATAGCCATGGCATGGCATCTACCATGACTGTTTTGCCTGACTCCTTGTTGTCAACTGCCCACAGAGTCATGGAGGAAACTTCATCGTTGCCGCCGTTGACAGTACCCCTCACAACAACGCCAGAGCCCTTGCCAGAAATGTCCCCAAAGGCACAGCCCTCAACTTCCATAGTAGTATGCATTCCATCCATTTTGTTCTCCATCCTACACTCAGCATCAACCACAGTGACTGCCAATATCCAACGAATAAAAGAAGAAGATTCTCAAAATTAGGTGTTTTCCTTAAAGACCTACATTTTTGAGGCCCTACAAAATTCTCAAGTGACCTTACTTGGTTTTCATGTGATGCACTGAGAATTTATTTTCCGTTACAGTAAGAAAGACTAATTCACTAACCCTTGGTAAATGCAGTGATGCACAAAATCCTTTCTAGCCGAGCACCAGCACGATCATTTGGATGAGTAGGGTTTGCTTATCGCATCCTCGCATGGTCTGTTACACAAATATACAGATGTTCCTAAGCTTCTCTAAGTGACCTTGGAATCTTTTACCTCTTTATATACATATTTGGATCACTGGCCCTTTCCATCAATTTTCCTTTTGATGAATTAATCTGTAGCCTCCTGCAGTCATTTATCTTAGTTGTTTTTTTTTTTTTTTAAGATGTTATTTATTTGACAGAGAGAGCACAAGAAGGGGAAGCTGAAGGCAGAGGGAGAGGTAGAAGTAGGATCCCCCTTGGAGCAGGGAGGGGAGCCTGATGTAGGGCTTCATCCTAGGACCCCAGGATCATGACCTGAGCCAAAGGCAGATGCTTAACCGACTGAGCCACCCGCGTGCCTCTTTATCTTAGATTTTACATTCTCACAGAAGTCTTTGTGACCTTTTATGCATTTCCAATGTGCTCTCACAGCACGCTCTATTTCGCAGTTTCTTAGCAGCCAGCTCATGGTTCACCTCTGGTTTCCTCCTCTAGTCTAGACACTAGACTACGTTCTTGGAGGGAAGCAAATGCTTCTCAGCTCATTGCCTTCCCAGGGCCCCAAAAGGCGCCCCGCAGAAACTTAGGGTTCCATGAATATTGAGAGAATGCCCTGCAGTGCATTCTGGAGAGAACATCTTAAACGTATTACATGTCTACAAGACGCTTAAAGTTAAAAATTAATTTAATTAGTGATAAGGAACCATATTGATTGAACCCTAGTCAGTTAGAGAGCAGCTTGTTGTTAACTCCGACTGGTCAATGTAGAGTAAATTGCACTCTTGAACTACTTCACTGAGACTTGTTTAAGCAGCTATTATAGCTCATTTCATATCCCGGCTATTTCCTCTTAGGCCTGGTGTGATTCACCGAAACAGATTTCATACTATTCAGTCACTATCGCTTACTTATTATTCATTCTTTAAAAATACGGCCACTGATTACATATGATGTGCCAGACACTCCAGGGACTGGTAATACAACAGGAAACACGATGGCCAAGGTCTTAGTTTACTTCCATTCATGTGGGTGATGAAATACACACAAAAAATAAACACATAAGCAAGAACATAACACCAGGTGGTAAGTACTAAGGTGGAAGGTGCTCTGTAAAGGTGATACCAAAGGGCCTCAGTTTAGGCAAAGAGGTTTCACTGAAGAGGTGACGTTTCATTTGAGGCTTTCCAGCTGAGGAAGCGACAAATGCAGGAACCCTACGGTAGGCCCCAGCTCGGCACACTCCCAGAAGGAGAATGTCTTCCTTCCCCTCATTCTCACGTGTTTAAGGTGTGGGTAAGCTTGTCCCCTGTGTTTAAATATCCATGTGTGACATGGAAATAACACAGAAATGGCCTCATGTAGAAAATAAAACTTTAAACACTACGAGTGAAATTTTAAAGAGTTAATCTTTAGGAAAGGCTGAGGGTTTGGACAAGTGGCCTCAATTCTTACCCGATCCTTCTTTTGGTTTCCTTTAATATAGTGGAGACCAGGCGACAGAGGTGTAAGAGTTCCCAGAAGGTTGGTGTCACCCTTGGACACCTGGCTGGCCTCTCTGAACCAGGCTGCCTCTGGTTTATTCCAAAGTTTATTCCTTCTGGTCCCCGATCTGATCTAAAGCTACGGATTGTCTCATTACCAACAGATTAAAAGCATTCATCTTTCTAAAGTTTTATATTTTCCCGATTTGAAATTACCAGTGAGTGTCATCCTCCAAATCACTGTAATCTGTCTGAGAGACAGCTTCATTCAGGACCGATGAACGGGTCTATCCTGAAGTCACAACAACCCATTTCTTCCCACTCTATAACACCCATGGGGTATGATGTGCCCCACTCAGACATTTTTCTTTTTTTTACCTTTTTAAAAAATTGTATTTATTTATTCATGAGAGACACACAGAGAGAGGCAGAGACACAGGCAGAGGGAGAAACAGGCTCCCCAAGGGTAGCCCGACGTGGGACTCAATCCCAGGACCCCGGGGTCATGACCTGAGCCGAAGGCAGACGCCCAACCGCTGAGCCCCCCAGGGGCGCCAGACATTTCTTATAAGGGAGTTAAGGAAGTATTTTCTGAGCTCTCCTTACAAAGCAGTCTGAGCAGCCTACACATATTCTAAGTAGTCAGAATTCCTTTTTATAAGATCTACTTTTAGCCAATTAATCTCTTTGTACATCTCTGTCCTATTAACGTATTTGGTCAAACCAATGAGAAAAAATATAAGGGAGAGATGGAACCTCACTTGGAAAAGAATATTGTGAACCATCCACCTTTATTTATTATATTATTGCTATTTCCCAAACCAATCAAACTTTGAATAGAATTTGAGTGGAGAAAATAGAAACAAAACAGAGGTAGAGATATAGAAGCCTCCAACTTTGTAAGAACATGAGATTAAGTGAGGATGGAAGGCCCCTGTGATGTAATCAGTACAAACACACCCAGGGAGGACTCCTGGAAGGGGAAGCCGGGACCTGAGAAAGCAGACATCGCTTTACATCTTCTTCTTCTTCTTCCTCTCCTCCTGCTCTCCTCCCCTTCTCTTCTTTTCATCTTTCTGTTTCTTTCCTTCACTTCCCGTCCTTCCCTTCCTAAATGATTTAGTCCCCCGAGCATTAGGTGAAGCAGGACAAGGAAGAGTGGAAAGAGAAGGGAGACAACTCAGATCAGGGGACAGAGTTTGAGAGCTCTGTGGATGCTCATAGAGGGGGGGCAGCTAGCACAGGTGCCCGCAGGGCTCGGGGGGCTGTCAGAGTAAGAGTGGCCCAATATGCGGCATCTGGGCCCCAAGAACTAAGGAGAGCATCTGTGTGGGGTGTGTATCACGTCAGACTGGTTACATCCAGGAGAACTGGTCAGTAAGGAAGTGTGTCAAGAATGTTAGGAGCCATAGATTTCAATCCAAAGTGACTGTTGAAATCACGGAAAAGGAGAAAACTAGAATAAGTCTGGACTTTGGATTGAAACTGGAGCCACTGGTGCGAAATGTGGTTTTCAATATATAGAGAGAGATGGATGTATAAATATAGCTGTGTGTGAGCATAAATGCACGTACCCACAGGTACACGTATGTACGCGTATGTTTTATTAGTCAATTCTTTGTTGTGGTAATAAAGTACTGGAGCCTGATTGTCTTATAAATAATAGAAATCTATTTCTCACAGTTCTAGAATCCAGAAGTCTGAGCCCAGGGTACCAGCATGATTGAGTTCTGAGGACAAACTTCCAGATTGTGGACTTTTCACTGTATCTTCATATGGAGGTGAGCTCCGAGAAGCAAGTTCTGCTTCTTAAAAAGCAGACTCTTAAAAGGGCACAAGTCCCATTCAGGAAGGTTCCACCCTCATGACCTCATCTAATCCTAATCATCTCCAAAAGCCCCACCTCCTAATACCATCACATCGGGTGATAGGGTTTCAACATGAGTTTTGGCGGGACACAAACATTCAGTTTGTAACAATTATCTAGCTCTAGTCCCTGAGAGATCCTGGGAACGGTAATTTTGAAGTAATATGAAAGTACACCTAATGACCACATCAAAGTTTCCAAACAAATTTCCCCTTAAAAAAAGGGCGGCGGTGGGGGCGGAGCTAGTGAGAGGGAAAGTTGATTCTAGGGCTGGGGCAGGGAAAATACAAGGTAATTTCAGGACATGTTTTGTTTTGTTTTCTTTTTGTTGTTGTTGTTGTTGTTTTTCCAGAAAGTAGAAAAAGTAGAGACACTTTCAAAGAATAATGGAGTCATACCCAAAGGTCACAGGAGCTAACTTGAAAAGATTCCCAATGGCCAAATATAGGACAATCGTAGCAACACTGTATGATATCCCAGTGGATAAAATAGAAATCTACACTTATATAAATAAATGAAATGCACTGAAAATTTGACGAGAAGTAGGACACAAACATGTTCTCAAACTACCTTCCCCGAAATACTCATTAACTCAATACCAACTCAGAGGAAGAAAGAATAACTTCAGAGTAGAGAAGCTTGTCAGACACCACTTTGATCAAGTTCACCAACCTTCATGTCACTGATACAGATCAAAATTATAGAAATGAAAACATTTCTGAGGCATTTCTGTCAAAAATGCGTAACCTGAATCTAATCATGAGGAAACATTAAACAAAATCAAATTGAGGGATGTTCTTTTTTTTTTTTTTTTTTTTAATTGAGGGATGTTCTACAAAATAACAGGCCTATCATCTTCAGAAGCGCCAAGGTCCTAGAAGTCAAGGACAGACTGAGGAACTGAGCCACACTGAAGTAGATTAACAAGTCATGAAAACTGAATACAGCCTGCGATCCTGGACTGGATCTCTCGACTATAAAGGATGTTATTGGGACAATTGGTAAAACTTTAATGGAGTCTGACAATTAAATGGTGGTGATGTGTCCATGTTCATTTCCTGATTACGCTGGTCAGATGGGGGTTACCTAGAACAATGCCCTTGCTTGTAGGAAGTACATACTAAAGTATTCAGAGATGATGGGTCTCATATTAGCAACTTACTCTCCAATGGTTCAGGGGAAGAAAATTATTTTTGTATTCTGCTTGAGATTTTTTTCAAAATTAAAAAAAAATAATAAGTAAATAAGAGGGAACACATGCAGCTAGTTCCTACTTTTGTCACTGCCCTCTTCCTTCTTCAAAGGGTATGAATGCCCAGAACTAGAAAATTGTTTCGCCACCGAGACAAGCTGGCAACCCACCAACCACAGTGGTGCATAAAAATATAGGTGCTATCTGGTTTGAGGTGTCATGCCAAGCCTATCCTGAGCTCCTAGCTTGGGTAAAAGTAAGACTACATTGATTACAGAAATAAAGAAAAAAGAAAGCAAAGAAAAAAAAAATAAATAAAAAAAATAAAAAATAAAAAAAATAAAATAAAAAATTAAAAAAAAAAAAAAGCAAAGAGAAATAAAGATAGAAAGAAATATTTGCTTAGCCAGGCATATACGTTCTCTTATCCAATCTTCTCAGCAACCTAGTTTGATGAATACCGTTATCACTAGTATGTCTTAAATCATTAAACTGTTCAAATAAGCATTATGGTAAAAGCCACACACAATAAGCTGCTAATTCATCCTGGTTCTGCCTGTTGCTGGAAGGGCTGGTTGATAGGCAGGTAGTACATATTTACAAACGTGAGTTTCCCATAAAGATAATGGAAATCTCCTCGCTCTGAGAGAAGAGAAAATACTACATAAGGAACAGCCAGAGACACCTGCCAAAAGCATGTTCCCACCTTGATATTTGAAATGATGCGCTTTTACTGTTGATAGGATGGGGGACAACAAACCTGGAAGAGGAACAAAGGAAGAAAAAGCAACAAATTAAGACATGCACTTGAAACACACAGGTGCTACCTCCTGGAAAAAGATCTGCAAAATGAAATTTTTAGTGCCAAAAATGAAGACTAAAGGCAGGGTAAAAAAAATAATAATAATAAATAAGGAGTTTCTCCTTTTTATTCATCCACAGATAAAAAAAAATCAAGGATTTTATTGATCTTTAATTGGAAAACAGTATGCTTTTGAGAAGAGTGAAGCAAAAGAAAAGACAAAAGGAAACCACAGCTTCTTTCATTTTATCCGCATTAGAATTGATCCATCAACCAGAGAATGCAGGTCATCAGGAGCCCTTAGAACCAAAACATCTTTCATTTCAACAGGATAACCACAGCTCCCATCATCAGTGGGCAGAGCGGCAGAAAGTGTGTGTGAAGATAAAGGTGGGTCCGTGTGCAAAGGTGCCTCAACTTGGCATCCCTACCAGGTTACGGAAAACACTAGTGTTTACATAATTAACGAATAAATGAATGAATTCAGCGCAGAGCTCAGTGTGTTTTCCGCTGAATGCATTTCAACCTACTGGGCTTTACTGGTGGGGCAAGGGCCGCAGCATGAAGGCCTTCCTTGTCTTTATTTATAAACACTCAACACACCTGTGCTGGTTTATTTGTTTGTTTGACAGGCAGCGTGGTTCAATTTGAGGAACACTGTAGAAGAGATTCCTAATCGAACCTTTCCAACCGTGTTCAATGAAATGGGCGTTATACTTTCATGCCCCCGGATGCTTTGTGAAACAGCTTCAGAGCCCTTCAAAACTATAAAGAACTAACTTCTCTTTCAATGGTTTTTCAGGTATTACGACTTTAATTGGTAGCCACCAAAATGGAAATTTTCATAAATTACACAATGCTCTGTTCTAAGTTAAAGAGGGCCAAGGGACTAAGGTTTAGAGAGGTAAGGGAGAAAAATTAGCTACGCAGAAGAGGTTTCTTTTTTTTTTTTTTTTTTTTGCATATTTTAGACAGTTTCGAATTCCAATCGGCCTGGAGTCATTTTGCATCTGTCTTTCTAACAAAGGAGTCTAAAATTTCAGTTTCAGAGAGGAGGTTAAAAATAACACCTTGAATTAAAAAGTATGAATTTGCGACTAGTTAGCAAGTAGATTTGTGCGTTAGAATTTTCTAAACCCAAACCACTGGTGGGTCTGTGTGTGTGTGTGTGTGTGTGTGTGTGTGTGTGTGTGTTAATCCCATTTGCCATTGTCCTCAAAGAAGCAGCCACCAGCCAGCGTCACTGTCAGGCTGATCACGTCTTTCTCACCATCATTTTTCAGGAACCTTCCTTAATGAAAGTGATATTATATTTCACTGCAAGTTAATAAAGATCCAACAGCCATTAATTTCCCAGCAGTTGTTTTGAATGGTTATGAATTCCGTGTCAGAATGCACAATGCCAGGACAGCATCCTGGCCGAGCCCTTTTGGGCAGAGCACCCCCCCTCCCCCCGCAGGGAGTACATCAGGGCACCTTATAACTGCTGGGTTCCTCACGTCACCCTGGTGGCAAGGACGGCCAGAGCCCCTAGGTGTAAATCACTTCTCAGCCCCCTAATATGAAACAAGTGAAAATAAGAATCATGGGTCTGGCAGCCTGATGATGAGCAGCCCAGCTCAACCCAGTGCAGCCCAACAACCAGAAGCTTCCTCCTGGTCGACTCTTTGGACTAATTTTAAAATGAAGTGCTTCAACTCTTTAATCAGCATCACACCACTCTGAGGAGCAACTCTAAAAATTGGGTTTCCATGGTAACAACTGGAGACTGATTCACAAGTCCTCGTATTGCCTACATAACCTATTTAATTACACAGGAACCATTAAACTCTGCGTGTGCGGCTGTGTTAAGGAGATATATATATGTATATTCCTACATGGAATTAATCCTGCATGGAATTAATTGCTAGGCCTTATTTTCGTAGCATTTAAAATGACATATGTCTAGAAAAATCTTCAAGTTATGAAAAAAAGACAGCAGAGAATGACATCCCAAGTACTTGTTTTGGGATGTCATCCTATTGACTTACGAACTCTACATAAACTAAAACTCGTCTTATGAAAATTACTTTGAAAGCTTTGTTGTCAGTATTACTCAAAATCTTAAATTATTTACCTGAAATGTAAAGACCAATTATCCCTCCTTTCAATTTAACACTAAAAAAAAGAAAAAAAAATACATACATAAATAGGTAAGATGGGCAGGGCAGGGGGAGTTATCTTATCTTATCCGCATCTCTTTTCCTTTGTCTCCAAAGCCTTCATTGCTTCTTTCAGCACAGTGATATGCATGGATATCCGGGAGTCTCAGGTTCCCAGACAGGTCTGCATGAAAGACAAGCAGAGAGTTCCTGCTACAATTGATGAACATACCAAGCACAATCTGTGGGGGTGAGCCAGGAGGACTTTCTGGAGGGGGTGAAATCTGAGCTGAATTTTGACGGATGAGAAAGAATCGGCCCAGGGAATTGGGAGGGTAGAAGGAGTGAAGACACCTTCAGAAAATAAACAGAACATGCCAAGCAAAGAAGACACTTGAGGGAAGTTCAAGAGGTGTGCTGTGGCTAGAACGTGGGGGGCACCAGCAGGAGCAGGCTGGAGAGTTGGGCAGCCCTCACTCAGGGTAAGAGGAGACATGAGAGGGTTTTGAGTAGCGTCTCAATTTTGGAAAGGTCATGCTGGTGGCTGTTGAACAACCCACTGAAGGAAGGCTGCAAGTGAGAAGTGGGCCATGTCAAAACTAAGAGAGGTAGGGATGGTGGAGACGGATCTGGAGAAGAATTGGTAGAGTTGCCAGGTTTCAGCGATTGATTTTACCTGGACAGTGGGTGACAGGAGTATCCAAGTTTTGTACTTGTTGACTTCTTCAAAGAGATATTTGCAATTACTGCCTCCATTTTCTCATTCTACCCCAATTTCTCAACCCACTTAATTCTGGAGTCTACCTCCACCAGTCTACTAAGATAACTCACACTAAAAACATCTGACTTCACTGCTGCTAAGGCCAAAGGAGCCTCACTCGATTGGCAAAATAGCCAAAAATGTGGCGTGGGGGTAGGCTCCCCGCATGCAGGCTTCAGAGTGTGTGTATGCTGTCCCTCGCAAGTGACTTTTCAGGATCAGGCCACTTTTGCACTCCGCCTTCTCTCTCGCCTCAGTGAAAGCCCCAGCTTCCAATTTTCCATAACCCTCATCACTGGGCAGCCTCACCCGTCCTGCAGTCCAGCTGGCACTCTGGCCGAGACAACATGCAGGAGACAATTAAGGTCACCCATCCCATAACTGGTGCCGCGGAATGCAGAGCCCGGCAGCCAAAGAAGAAATGAACACCAAGATGGGATCTGGAGGAAGACTAATGAGCAATATGTTGTCTGAAAATAAAGACTAGCCATGCATTTAGAGAGGCAGCCCCAGGCCTGAATTATGAAGCAACTTGACATGTTTCGTATCTCCTAAACCCCAAAGCATATGGCTAATGCGGCAAGCAGGGACTTTCCGTTCTGAGTGATCTAATCCACTTTCTATTTCGTATCCCCTGATTCAATAAGAGTCCTTCACCGAACATAATTCTTGTAGGTATGTAAGTGCTGATTTAATGAATTACTGAAATTATTTTCTTTTCAAAATCAACATTCAGGGGAAATGTCTACAAACCTACTGCGAATTAACTGTGTGTTGAAAGTTCCCTGATTTTTAGTTTGATGCCTGCATTGTTTCTAGCAATAACACTCAATCCTTGACAACTGGAGAGCCACTTACCCGTTCAGCATAGCTGCAGAAAAGTGGCATAATAATGCCGTCTAAGTAAACTTTCACTGATATGCTGAAATCATGGTAATGAGGTTTCCAAAGGAAGAGATTACAACTGACTCTTATGGACTTTGCAAGTTAGGTGATTGTTTCCTACATTTCACATATCATGTTCAGCTACATAACATAAGTAGCCAGTAGCAATAAGAAATTTAACACTATTTTTTAATAATAGGCTAACGGATTGCTCTCTCTCCTATTCCAGATGTGTCATATTTTCACACGAATCTCTGCATGCAAAGATTTTACAGTTATGGCTCCAAGTTATTGGCACATCCTGTTCAATTTAAGGCCTGGCGATACGATGGGAAAAAAGTCTTTTTAATTCTCTTTCTAATCACCTAGCCCAGGAGAAAGAGAGTTATAGGATGACATCCATTGCTGTCACATAAGATTAATATATCCACATGTAAATTAGATTCAGGACATAGATCTCTGAAAAAAATCTCCCCGGTGGTCAGATAACTGGACATTACATAAAATAGGTTATAGGGAAGATATATGAAAACAAGTCATTGTGACAGATCTTACTGGAAGACTAAGACTGTAAAAAAAAAGGGCATGAAAATGTCATACAGGCATTCTTTGTTTTATTGTGCTTCACAAATAGTGCATTTTGTTCAAATCGAAGGTTCTCGGTGACTCGGTATCAAACAAGCTATCAGCTCCATTTTTCCCTTTTTTTTTTTTCAGCTCCATCTTTCCAATGGCATTTGCTCACTTCGTGTCTCTTTGCCACATTTTGGTTAATTCTTGTAATATTTCAAACGTTTTCACTTTTTTTATTTCTTACAGAGCTCTACAATTAGTCACCTCTGATGTGACTATTGCAGTTGTCTTGCAGCAACTGAATGGTTGCTGAATGGTGCCCATGTAAGACAGAGAACTTTCCTGGTGCATGTTCTATGTGTCCTGACTGTTCCATTGACTGGTAGTTTCCCCTGAAAGAAAGAAAGTCTCCCTCTCCCACTCTCAGAATGAAAATAATCTCTCTTATTCTCCTTGGGAAGAGGAAGGAGAAGACAAGGCGATCAGAAGTTGGCTAACGGAGAGGCTATAGGACCTCTAAGTGGAAAGGAGAACCACCGCAGTAATGCTGAAAGATGGACAAAATATATGTTTAGGATGCTTTACCATGGAAAATGACCTTTTCTATCATAAGACACAAATAATGAGCCTGTTCCCTTTGACCTGTTAATGTTTAAAGAGGAATATATCATGTTAGTAGGAATGTAACTATTCACAAGAAAAATTCCAGCTGGCTAGCCCCATGTCAAGTATCTAAGTTTTGGCATGCAGCCCCAAACTCCATGGAGTGGCAGAGTTAGGCAACAAATTGAAAACAATTCATGGTGATACAGGCCAGCAGTGAAAGGTTGCTAATAATTGAAAGTCAGCTTCATTGTAAAAAGAGTAATGTGCTTTTCTGATGTGACTAAGAGGAACGAGCACTTGATGAACTTCTACGATGCCGTGTTTTTTCACATGGCGTTATCTAGTTCCTGAAAGGGTAGAGGCATAACTGAGACAGAATTTGAGGTCAGGCTTTAGTTCATTTAAGTTTCAATATCTGGAGTAAGAATTTTTTCATTTAAATATATCATCACAGACCAAACAATGGGAATTCTGAAGAGGTACCACTAGAGATGATGCTTGTAGGACTGAAGAAAACATTAAATATATTAAATGCTGGCCTGATAAAGTTGAAATTTTGCTTTCCCAACAAAACATTTGAGGTGAGAAACATCGAATACTCTTTGTCAAGATGGATCTGTAAATTCAAACTTTGGTTTAATTTTCTTTGTTGTTGTCATAGTGATGATGGATATAAAATAGGAATTCCAGACTCAAAACCTCTCCAATGTCCAGAATAGAACAAAAACCTAAAATAATGAGCAAAACAGAAGGCAGAGACCAATTTGGCTTCTCATCGAGGAGTAGGCTGTTGGGGCCAGGCATTTGGTTTTCCTGGACAGAAAAAGTTGAAGGTGTTCTGAGTGGGTGGGAGTTTGAAGTCTAGAAAACCAGAGCCAAAATCTGCTTGAAGCCAGGACCTCAAGAGTTACTGGAAATAGTTTACTGTTGTTAGTAGAAAGATACTGACTTGAAAAAATGCAAAAAGTATAAATTCAGGAGGTGAACTCAGTTACCTATTTGTTTGATACCAGGATCATCATGATCCCATTATCCATGACAGTAAAGGATCACAGATGCACTTATAGGACCTGATTCTGGACCAGCAGCCTGTGGGGTGGGAGGGACTCAGATTACAAACTCAAAGCCAGAGAAGTGTCAGCAGAGGACAAGAATGAGCAAGAGAAATAAAAATAGAGGAAAAGTCAAAAGCAAACATTGTCAAAATAAGACTTGGAAACGAATATTCCAAAATGTCTAATGCCAACTTTTTAAAAAAATCAATAAGCAGCTCACAAAATTACTTTTATGAAAATCTGAAAAATACCATAAAATTAATATGTATTAGATATTTAAAGAGAAAATGAAACTAAAATTCCTTTAAAGTAGAACCGGAGTTTTTAAGAAAAAGCAGAGGTGAAAACAAGAACAAATGGATGTCAACCTTGGAAGTAGAAAACATAGTCATTAAAGTCTTTTTAAATGCAATAGATGAGACCAAGTCTGGACGAGTGCTTCTGAAACTATTTTTGGTAAAGAACCATTCTTCTCCAATCTGACACTTTCATAAAGTAAAACAAAAATGAAAGTTAAATAGATACAAGCCCAAAGATATGTCAAATCCAAGCACAATTTTTATGATACTCAATAGTCATAAAATTAAATTTTGGTAAATCAGAACAGACACGAAGTAAGAAAAAAGAAAATCATTTCAAAAATTTTACGTCTACTCTTTAAGGGTATATCTTGGCAATTAAAACACAGAACCACTATTATACTAGTAACTTTTTGAAATTCTGCAAAATCCTTAGTGAAATAGTGATTTCTTAGAGAAATAGTGATTTCTCCTTCCTAAACACTTTCATATCATGTATATCAATAAGTATTTGAAGTTCTGGATGAGACAAGTGGGCTTGCTTCTTGCATCGCAACTTATCAAGTCTGGAATAGAGTGACAAAAATATTTCTCACAGGGGGTAAGGCAACTTCTAAAATATTTCATGTGTTTTGTTTTAATAGCATTAGTATTAGAAAAATTAAATTCACAAGAAGCTTCACATCATTTTCTTTAGCTTTCATCCAAAATCAAGCAAATGACTGAATTTTCAAAGGTCCTCTTCAATTCTTTGTCACCAGGTCGAACAATTTATAATGCAGAGTTATAATTAGTTTTAAATTAAACCCTGATGAAAGAAATGGATCTAGAGCCATGATTTTATTTCTATATGTGATTTCTTATGATAAGAAAAATAAAATCAAAATCTACATATAACCCCAGTCTGATCATGAAAAAACATTAGATAAACTCAAATTGGGGGACATTGTACAAAATTCCTGCCTTAACCAATATTTTTCAAAATTATCAGGGAAAGGAAAGAAGGAAGGAAAGAAAGAAGGAAGGAAGGAAACATGGAAGAAAGGAAAAAAATAA
The DNA here is from genome assembly GCF_018345385.1 of Vulpes lagopus. NCBI lineage: Eukaryota > Metazoa > Chordata > Mammalia > Carnivora > Canidae > Vulpes > Vulpes lagopus. The sequence goes on from NC_054824.1 coordinate 3,934,021, forward strand.
TTCAGGTTAAGACTGAGACTGTCACCAACTAGAGGAGACCAAAGAGACCTGACAGCTAAATTCAACATGGTGGATTAGATCCTGGAATAGAAAAGAGACAAAAGCTGACAAAATCTGAATGAAGCCTGAAATTTAAGTTTAAAAAATATACCAAGTCCATAGATGTTTGGTGATGACTTTTTATAGATGTGTGATAGCAAGAAATAACTTATCTGTTTGATAAATGATATTAAATTATGATATTTATAATATAAATTATATAATACTTGAATTTATATGTTATATAGTATATGTTATATTATAATAGAAATTATTATATTATGAATGTGTAATCTATAAAACTCGTTTTTGCCTTCTATCTTATCTGCAAACATATGTATGTTCTTTCCTCTGCATGAAGTTATTGAGATAATTAAAAATAGTAGATTATTAGACAAGTGGGATTGACTTTCCAATTCATATGTTTAAAACAATTAAGACCAAATAAGTTTCTAATGTTTTGGAAACACCAAGAGTTCATGCCACAGTCTAACATTGTTAATAGGACACTTACCCTTGAAAACAGTCATCATTACCAAGCACAATGGTTATTTATGACTGGCTCTTATATTGTCACATGATAAAAAAGAACAATTTTATTTTTTTAAATTTTTTAAAGATTAATTTATTTATTTTAGGGCAGCGGGGAAGAGGGGCAGAGGGAGAGGGAAAGAGAGAATCCCAAGCAGACTCCACACTGAGCACGGAGCCCAATGCAGGGCTCGATCTCATCATGACCTGAGCCAAAATCAAGAGTTGGATGCTTAACAGACTGAACCATCCAGATGCCCCTAAAGAATTTTAGTTAGCACATTAGCGTTTACTGAAATCATAATTGTATGGCATTAAGCTCATAACTTCCTGATTTTCCCCCTCATAACCATTGAATCTTAGCATGCCATACTAGTAATTCACAACAATTATTTTTAAAAGAATGTATGGTTGAGAACTTAAGTATACAAATTTCAGTAAGTTGCTTGATAAAGGTCGAATCATATTGGTCATGAAAAAAGCATTTAAAATTGAATTTAAATCTATAAACCTATGAAATCATGTTAATTATATTGAAAGCAGTCCAAATAGAACATATTCACCTTTAAGTATATATTTTTTTAATTAAGAAAGATTTAAAAACTATTTCAATATTTAAGTTAAGCAGCTAGCAAAAGAACAGTAGAGGTAACACAGAAACAAAAATAAAAACAAAAATTAATAACAATTGATTCAATAAATTTGGTATTATCTTTAAAAAACTAATAGAAACAAATATAGATATTGATCAAGGAAAGTGACTCAAAAGGTAAATGAAAGGAAAACATGTTTTTTTAAACTTTTAAAGAACAAAAAATTTGTGTATAAATTTGAAAATAGGGCAAAATAATTACCTTTAAAAATATAAATTATGAAATCTGCTCAAGAAGGATTAGAAACTTAAACTAATAACCATTTAATCAATTGAATTGATAAAAATCTTACCCCCAATGACCTCATTCTCCCCCTAAAACCTCCAGCCTCTCCCCATTTCTACACATTTCTTTTGTCGACCAGCAAAGAAAATATAATACTTCCCAGCACAACACATTGTTTCAAAGAATATTAAAAATGGGTGAAGTGCCTCATTTTATAAGACTAGAATAACTTGGAAGTTAGAATCAGACAGAGAAAGTATAAGATAAAAAGCATATAAACCAATCTCATTTGTGAACAGATGTAAAAATGTTATACAAAACTCAAATATAAAATGTATAAAGAGGAAGATGAATCATGGGTAACTTGGTTGTAACTCAGGAGCTCAGGGCACAAAATCAGAAAATTTATTAACATAGAATACAGCATTCTGGTGGCAAAACAAAAAATCCATGGGATCATCTCAGAAGACGTTGCTAAGTGTACAATACCGCACAACACTCATTCATGCAGAAAACTTAGCAGACTGGGACTGGAGACTGCTGTGGGCAGACAAAAATCACCTATGAAAAACTTAAATCTAAAGTAAAAGTTAATGATGAAATTCTAGAAGCATTCCTTTTAAAATGAGAAAATAAACAATGCTTCTCTTCAACATTATACTGGAAATGTTAACTATTACAAGAGGACAATAAAGAAATTAAAAGTATAAGACTTGGTAAATGAAATTAGGCCAAAAAAACCCACAAAACTTTTACCTAGAAGGTGATATGATTTCACATAGAAGATATAAAACAACTATGGACAAATTGTTAGAACTGACAAAGCTCAACGCACAGTTATATATCAGCAACAAATCTTTCGAAACAGCCAAGGAAAATAAAACTCCATTTAAAATAGCTGCAGAAATCTTAATCATAAGTAGAAATTGATTTAACATAAAATGTGAAAGTTCTTCATGGAAAAATTGCAAGACTTTTGAAAGGTTATAAAATAAACTGCAAATTAGCAGAAATATATTTTATGTTACAATTACATAAAGGTGTCATTTATTTCTGAATTACAAATTGAATACAATTTCTACAAAAATCCAGTGTTTCTTAGAACTTGCTATACGAGTTTCAAAGTTGAAATAGAAAAGATAAGGCTAAATATAGAGTTTCATTCTGATGAAGAATTATCAGGGAGGGAGATTATTAATTATTAATATTAATTCTTGCTGGTAAGATAGAACAATATGCAAATGGAATGGAATACTGTGATGGAGTCGAAGATGCTCTGTGCAATCCACCTGCCTCTAATGCTGTGTACAGACATCATCCAGGGTCAGTTGCTTCAGGATTTACCTCAGCAGAGGCCTGCCTTCCCACAGTGACCCACGTCCAAGGACTGATCATGCAGGATATAAAAGCCAGAGCTTTTCAGCCATGGGACAATTTTTCAGGCTTTGGATATCCAGAGCTCCCTGCAGGGTTGGCTGAGTCTTTCCTGGCCCTGTATCGCAGGTTGACTTCCCATCTGCTTAATCCTACTTTCTCCTCCTCCTTCCCCAGGTGCCAATCTCTAATAAATATCCTACACACCAAACTCCATCTCAGCACTGCTTCTGGGCCTCCCAACCGGTTACACCGAGAGCCAGGAGCAGCCCACATATATGGGAATCCTGAAAAATGACAAGGATTACGTTGCAAATCAGTGGAGAAATATATTTTGTGCAGTGTGCATCGTGCTGGGATGATCAACTACATGGGAGAAACTAATTATGTCTCACATTGTACACACTGCACACAGCAATCTATTGCTTCATGAACTAAGTTTGAAAAGCAAAAACTTAAAATTTTAGAAGACTGTACAGAATGTTAAGATTTTGGACACAACTTGTATATGACAAAAGGCGCTGTAAGTAAGATCGACAGAGAAACCGCAAGCTGAGACGATATATTCAATGCACTTGTAAGTGAGAAAGCTCAGTACCTGAAATTTATAAATAACTTCCACGAATCATTAGGTAAAGGCAATCAAATAAACACAGGAGTAAAGGCTGTGAATAGTCAATTCACAGGCGAAGAAACTCAAATTGCCAATACTGTGCAGAAAGATGTTCAAATTCATGAGCAATCAGGGAGGAAGCAGATTAAAACAAAAGAAGATACCATTTCTCTCCTGCTAGTTTGGTAAGAATTTGCTAGATCTTTAAATTTGATAGCATCTAATGATGGAGCAATTGGATTTCACATACGCTGCTGGTGGGACCATCTTTATTGACTTTGGAGAGTGATTTACCGATAATTCCCCCATCAAAGTACATACTCTAGTGATACTCTCCTGCCTTTTCACAAAGAAATCCATACTGACCTATTCATTTAGCACTCTTTAGAAAGAAAAAAAGAAAGAAAGAAACATTAAAAACCACCCACAGTTGACCCTCAAACAACAGGGGTTTTAACTGTGGGGTTCATATATATATAAATATATATATATATAAATCTAATATATAAAGAAAATACATGTACAGTACTATACTGTGTATATATACTGTATTTATATATATTTATATATATTATACATATACAGTATAGTACTGTACATGTATTTTCTCTTCTTTGTCATTTTTAATAACATTTTCTTTTCTTTAACTTACTATTGTAAGAATACAGTGTATTAACCCATATAACATAAAAAATTTGTATTAATTGACTATATTATCAATATGCCTTTCAGGCAACAGTAGGCTATTAGCAATTAAGCTTTTGGGGAGTCAAAAGTTATGCTGGGAGTAAGGTGTCAATACCCCAACCCTTGTGTTGGTCAAGGTTTACATGGCAATAAATTGGAAACAGATAACCATATTTGGTATGGTCACAAAGGAATATTGCACAGTAATGACTCTTCATGAAGTATAATCACTTATATCATCAAGAAAAAGATCACAAAAATAATGTGGAAGGAAAAAAGTTGCATAAATATCTGTACAACATAGTACTATTCCTTTAAAGTTTTAAAATAATCCCAGCAATAATATATACTGCTAATCTGCTAATGGGTGTCCATATAAGTAGAAATAGTACAAAGACATAATGTAGGTAACAAGCACCAAATTCAAACTGCAGGTTACTTTTAAGGAGGAAGAGGACTGAGTAGGATCAGAGAGAGGTATAGGGTGGCTTCATCTGTATCAAAATGACTTATTGTTATTCTTTCAAAATCCAAAGCTGATGCCATTTTTTAATACTAAGTGTAATGCTGGAATATACCTTTTAATCTGAAGCTTATTTTTTAAAAATTTTTAAGAACCTAGGTTGGGAGTTAAATGAGTATCAAGTTATTTTCCAGAATTGTTTCCGTTTAACAAAAAAATAAAGAAAATAAGTTTAGTACTTAAAGCTAACTTAAAGTTGACTAAAGCATTCCTAACAGTCCTTAGGTGAGTCTATGCTGGGTCACGTATTACCTTTAATTTTCAACCATCCATGACTACAATCCTATGTACTACTGGTTCACTCCAATGATAGTTTAAATCATCTTTACCTACTAAAAATGTTCTATATTGAAGCTGAATCTTATTTGTATCCCAAACAATATTCTATGTTTTCACACTGGAGACTTTTGACTTTAATGATCTTGGTTAGTCGAACTTATTAGGTCAATGAATCAACAAACACTTAAAAAAATAAATGTTAGGAACGAGCACACTGGCCGCCGGCATGCAACTCAGAATAAAATTTTACTTTTTTACTTATTGTTGATGTGGATTCAGTCTTCATTTTAATTCCAAACACTTATCTTTCTTGAAGTGAATGATATGTACCAATTATCTGGCACTAAAACAGAGCAAGATATGATATTGGGTATGTTTACAATTCTCTAATTAATTTTTTAAGTACACTCAATATTACAAATGCTTTTTCACTTCTTGATAAATTACTCAATGAAAAAGAACCCTTAGGACATATTCTTGGATAAATTACATTTTGGGTTTTGAATAAAATATTTCTGCTACTCTGGTGACATTCTATAAATATATTGCAAACATTAACTCAAGCAATTCTTTTACTTTATTCTGAACTATATCGTTCCTCTTCTCATTACAAAAAAAAAAAAAAAGAAGAAGAATAGAAAAATAGAGTACAAGAAAAAAAGGTCTTCATAATTATACTATTTCAATAAATCAAACTGCTGTTAATAGCTTCTATTCTAGCACTTGAGCATAATTACATATAGCATGTTGCACATATAATCAGAAACAGGTCCATCAGGCACTATTGCTTAGAGCAATTTGCCAGCTTGCCAGCCCAACCTAGTCTCCCAATATTTAACTTCAATTCCCTGTTTGCTTCTACTTAATCCAAGGTTTCTATGGGCCTAAGACTCATCGTGTTTACCTAAATCCATCTTTTCTTCTCTTCCATGAGCTAAATTGCATCTAGCCAGAGCCTGGTGACTCCTTGCCAGCAGATGGGGGTGAGAGTGCCAAGCCAACACAGTAAAAGCACAATTGTACTTTCTCCACATGCATTCTCTCATCTCCTCTGTGGACTCAATGAGGATTCAGGGAAGGACTCTGAGCACTTAACCCACAGGAGTTCATTCCCAGCCTTTTTTATTCTATTAGGTCTTCAGTTGATTGGATGAGACCCACCCACATTAGGGAGGGAAATCTGCTTTACTCAGTCTACTGATTCAAATGTCCATGTCATCTAAACACCCTCACAGACACACCCAGGATAATACTTGACCAAAGGTCTGTGCATTCTGAGGCCCAGTCAAGTTGACACATAGAATTAACCATCACAGTCTTTTTGAAGAAATGCGATCTGCCATAATGCATATAACCACACTACCAATAAAAGACAGTAGAGGTCAAATGTCAATATCCAATCTCTCCTTGGTATGAAAATGATGATATACTTTGCTAGAAATGTCTGAGAAATATATCCTTTGTTTATTCCTCCCTAACTTCTCATCATTCATCCTACTTCTGTGTTGTATGTAATCCCCTTTCCTGTGCTAGTTGATCTTGGCTTCTTTATAACAGAACTTTTATGCCTCCTGCTGAAAATTCTCAGTAAACAGTGTTCAGATTTTCAGCATAAAGTCCTCATCAACTATCCTTCTACAACCCTCACAAGCCCTACTCTTTATTTGCATTGCACAAATCTTTGCAATCCTAGAGCTTAAGGGAAGTTTGTTGCTGTTACTGAGTTCCCAAAAATGCCCAGAGCAGCCCCCACTTGCCAGCAACTGCTGTTCTCCCTTGTATAATGTCTAAGTAAATGGGTTTGGAATCACACAGTGCTGGCTTCAAACACTGGCTCTGCCACTAACAATTTGCATCACTTTGGGAAATAAAATTAATCACTCTGGTGTTCAGTTGTCCTACCTAAAAAAATGGAATAGTTAAGACCTTATGAATGAAATAAGATAATAAATATTAAATATTGAGCCTAACGATTGACAGTGATTGACAGAGCAGAATCTCAAGTACTGTCAGATATTATTATTTTTGATGGTTGTTGTTGTTACTTATGTCTTTGCCACATCAGTTCTGGAAGAGTGTTTATATAGGCCACTTTAACTTTGGCAAGATGAGAATGGTTTCTAGCCAAGGGACTCACTAAATAAGCCCTCAGCATGCTTGAGTCTGGGAGACACCCTGGCAGGACTAACATAAGGTACGCAACTCCCTGGCCTATGAGACCAGCCAAAGGTGTACTCTTTAACTGTTATTTGTTATGTGTTAGGAAGAAGACAGGGAGATAACATTAATTAAAGCTGAGTATGTCCCTGGCACATTAGGAGGAACTTCAGACTTTAGCTTAACCCATCTGAGCTTCAGTTTCCCTACCTCTGAAATGGGGACAAGAAGAGCAGAAACCTCATAGTGCTGCTGTAACAAGTAAATGATATAATGGATTAAAAATACAGTACCTCAGTAAACGGTTACTATAGATAATGAGATATCATGAAGGTAGAAGAAGTGTGTGTGTACACACACACATCATTACATTTTGGGGAAATTACAGATAAGTGAAAGTTCACTTGTCAAGTTTGAGTGAGCCTGAGGAACTAATCAGAAAAGTTGGTAATTTGTACAAGGCCACACTGCCTCTAAGACAAAGAGCTTTGACTCAAACCTAAATCTAATATGCTGCTTCCTCCTATGCATTCATATAAGATAATTATTCATCATTTTTAATTGGCTGCTGTATTAGTCAGTGGACACCAGCAATTAAAAACTTTCAGTCTCAGGACTCTTTAAAATTCTTAAGAATTACTGAGCATGAAGTGCTCAGATCTTAGTTTCTAATACTGTTCTCCAGTAAAAGGATCCTAGAACCAGCCATTTCTCCAAGGATAGGGCAAGAAATACACAACATGATCCTGGAGTGTCTTATAACACCAGAGAGTAAAGGAGTGATAAACAAAGAAACAAACAAGCCTACAGTGGTAGAAATATTTCCTACGTGCATAGGAGCCAACTGTAAGATCGGTCAATGACCAAAGTTGGAGCAATTTTAGCAACAAAAATAAAGTAGGAAGAAATTATAACTCAGCAAATAAAATAAGCATTCATGATTAGCACTGATATAAACAAAAAAAACCAAATAAATAGAAAAGAGACAAATTTGCCATGCAGAAGAATTCCAAATAATTTATACAGATACTCTGTCTTCAATGAAGAGAAGCCCCTAAGTGTGAGCTACATGTAGATTTTCTTCTAAAGAGTACAGTGCAGAAAGGAAGGGAGGAGAGGATAACGTTACACAGGAGGAACCTGACAAATAGTACCTTAGCCAGGTGCCCACGATCAACATCAAGGGAGATAAATCATATTGATACCAGGTACCTTGATATGATACGATGAACATGACACTTTATCTCTGTGTTCCTTGTCCCCAGAACATGTAACTCAGTCTAACCATGAGAAAAAAACAAGGCAAAGTCTGCTAGAGGAGTATCCTACAAAATACATCACCAGTACTCTTCAAAACTGTCATGGCCACCAAAACCCAGGAAAGTCCAGGAAAATGTGACAACCAGGAGATACCTAATGAGACGTGAAAACAAAACATAATGTAGTATCCTGGATGGGATCCTAGGACAAAAAAACAAACAAACAAACAAAACAAAAAACAAACAAACAAAAAAGGGCAAATACATCAGGTAAAAAACTAAGAAAATCTGAATAAAGTATGAATTGCACAAAACAATAATATATCAATATTGGTTCATTAATTGTGACAAGTGTCTCCTACTACATTAAGATTTTTTTATATATATAATTTTATTTATTCATGAGAGACACAGAGAGAGAGGCAGAGACACAGGCAGAGGGAGAAGCAGGCTCCATACAGGGAGCCCGATGTGGGACTCGATCCCAGGACTCCAGGATCATGCCTTGGGCTGAAGGCAGAAGCTCAACTTTTGAGCCACCCAGGGATCCCCGTTAAGATGTTAATAAGGGAAACTGGTGCAGAATACATGGGAACTCTTGCTATTATATTCCCAATTTTTCCTGTAAATCATAAACTGTTGTAAAAGATTATCAACTGAAAAAAGATCTGAAGCAAATATGAAAGACATTTATTAGAACTGAGCTGTTGGCAAAGCCTCTTTTTGTATTATTTCTGTACTTGTAAATGTATTTGAAATATTTTCTAATAAATACATTTTTAGAGAATATCTTTTATAAGAAATTCCCAAAAGGAAGCCAATTCACTAAAAGTCAGTTGACTGAAAGAAAACAGAACTCTTAGACTCACAAATACTAGCAATAAGAGTTATTAGAAATTTCTGGATGATATTTTTAAAATAAGAAAATAAAATTTTATAAGAAAAGATGTTGAGAACTTCAAAGAGCTTTGTATATGTGAGTTATATCTACCAGTAATTATCTTATTATAAATTGAAACCAAGAAAGTTTTAAAACACGACAAAACATGAGCACAAATTCATGCCATTAGCTTTCAAAACTACCTTGTTACCACACATCATGTAATTTCTGGAAAACTCTACTGAATACTCACAAAAGAATAAAGTGAAAAGAAAAGAAACAGTAAGTTTTATAATTTGGGGATAAAGCCCAGTAGGTCATGAAGTATTTTTTATTTTATAATTGCTGAATTTGATTTGCTAATATTTTGGTTTTTTATTTTGGCATTATTGGAAATGCTGCAATGATCACCCTTATGCATAAATCCATCCATGTAGATGCTTTTATTTCTGATGAATGGCACCCCCAAAGTGAGCTGGATGGCGTGATCTTTTGATTATCAATGGGTACTGTAGGCTTGCAATCCCAAAAGTTAAAACAATTCATTCTTTTCCCAGTGTATGAAAGGGTTTTTCCATAATCTTAACAACACTAAAGGTTATCAATATTTTTATCAATTCTTATTAAAGAAAATTAAATCAGGAACATCTAGTTTTGATGTAAGTGATGATAACACATTTTTGTAGGACAAAGTGTAAATATCTCATGCTTAGAGCACTTACACAACTATGAAATAAAAATCAAGATTACGAACTAATTATAAACTAAAAATGCAACACAATTAAAACATTAATTCAATGTGACAGATGACACTGATGTGCTAAAACAGATAGCAGAAGTTGGAGTTAATACAGAGAAACGTAGCCTCAGGTCTGTTTCTACATTTAATCTGTTTCCTTGTTTTCACTTCAATTATACTAATGTAGAGAATGAATGCCGGTTCACATTAGCATGCTTTACAAAATGACATTCATAACTTGAAGGTTTTGTTGCTGGCTTATGATAATCAGACTCCACACAAGCTAAAACTCTGCTTGTAAGCCATCGGCAAAGGCAAGTTTTCTTATAGTATCACTTAACTCTTTAAAGCTCTCATGTGAAAAAATAAAATACATAATAAAATAAATAAATAAATAAATAAATAAATAAATAAAATAAATAAAATAAAATAAAATTCTCATGTGAAGATAAGGTTGTCATGTGGCTCCATTGACATCTCCATGAAGTATTATCCGTTAGTAATACTTGGTTATGCACCTTTATCTTCTTATTTATTTAGTTTGTTTTCTGATCCTCCTTCTCACTCTCACAGTAGAATATAAACTCCATGTTTATTGCTATCTCTTCCCACCAATCCCCATCCCTGACCAAATAAATACTTGAATGAATGAAGTAAATATGCAATTTAATTATTGCTGAAATTAGGTGCAGAAATGGCTTCATTACTTACTTATTAACACAGTTAGAAGCAATGGATTAAGTGAGCCGTATGTACACAAACACGGTCCATAAAATGCATCTTTTTCAAAATGTGGTTATAGCACCAATGACTTCAGCACCTGACAAATTCAATCTTAGATAAATGTAAAGAGAAACACCAAAATTTCCTAGCCTTGCTCCATTGTAAGGCGATTATTAAATCGCTGAGAATTAACTTACATTAAGGTTTTACTGGAGATGAACATGGAAATGAAAGCTGAAACAAAGGAGAATTCTCAAAGACAATATATTTAAGCACTTTCTGAAGATCATTCAGTCTGGGAAATAATTGGGTACAATGTTGATGCATATTGCCATTTGGTTTCTGTTAGAGAAATTATTTTTCTTCAGAAAATTTATAGATGCCATATTCAGAAGTAGCTGCATTAGAACAGTGGAGAGGGCTCATGAGGTCAAATTAATTTGAGAAATTATGGATGGTACAACTCAGGTGGAGACGAGGGGCAATGGTGACAACCCCAGGGTTCAGAGCTGCACGTCGTCGAAGGTCAAGGGCAACTCAGTCTCACCAACCTCCTGCTGGGAGTCAAAATCCGAAAGGAAGATTTTTAGATATAGGGATTAAAGGTAGGCGGCTTCTGGAGATATCTTTTCCTTCTTTTTGCATCTGTGGAAATTAAATTTCTTGACCTGTGAAAAGTGGTTGGACTTGATAAACCCTCAGGGCCTTCCCTAATTCTGTGGACCTTATACATAATTCTATTTATAGACAAAATTAATAAGAACTGTCACTTGTCCAGTCCACAGTTATTTTACTACCCATATCATATTAGAGTGACAAAGTCTCAAGATTATGCACAAGAACTGCAAAAATATTTGTTAGGTACTTATTTTATTTGACTGTTTATAGAGAGTATATTTCTTTTAAGCTTTCCATGTTCCTTATAGGCAAAATCTTAAATTAGTTTCTTCAAAAATTCTAAATAGATTTTTTTTAAATGATCACTAACAAACTTAAGTTCTTATCTAATGGAAGACAGTTTACATTGTAATATTTTCATACTCAAACCATGTACATAGGCCGAAACTGCAATTCATTTTAATAAAATTGTTCTTAAAAAAAATTGTTCTTAATTTTCCTATACGTTTTGAAGAAAATGAACACCCTTGCTAACACTTTAAAATAGCATCTTCTGATATGTATAAACTGCCTCTTATTTATAAAATATCTTAATATCCCAAATTTTATGGCACTTTGGTTAAATATACATTCTGTACCTATCATTGTCATGAAATGAAGTTATTAGCTATCGATGACTCTTTATTAATTAGAGAACATGCGTTCCAAGCTATTGTTTGATTACTGGTGCAGGAATACTCAACACTGGTTCTACCTTTTGTCTTCCAAATGGCTATAGGGACACATTTTCCAGGTCAAAAATTAGAATACCTGATCTGAAATGAACATTTGTTTCTCTTAAGTTTACAGAGGAAAGTCTTGGAGTACACTGAAATTTTGACAATTTCTAGGACATTTTAATCTCATAAGATTAATCAGATAAAATAAATTACATTAAGTTAAATCCCCTGACGGGCATGTTTCCCACTCTATCCCCAAGAGCCCCCAATCAATTTGAAAAGAATAAGTTGATTAAGAAATGAATGAATGGCAATGACAGCAATAAGAAGGAGAGAATGCCAAGGCTTGGGAACTATGTGGCTTCCGGGAATCATGCATGGAAGGTAGAGACTCAATTTCAATGGAGCAGAAAGGCAAAACGGTACCCTGGATTAGCCAACTGCGAACAGGGCCTGAGTGCTGGTAAAGAACTCACAGATGCCCAGCCTGGCTCATCAAAACTTTCTCAGATATGGTTGCAGATGCGGGTCTGCTGTGGTGGCCCACCTTTTTTTTTTTTTTTTTTTATGGTAGATTAAGAAATTAGTGTTTTAATTCCCAAACTGAAATAGTCTTGTAGAGAACAGAAAAATGTCTAACATGATTCTGAGATCTCCTTAATTTCTGCAGAGATTTTTTCAAAGTCATATTTAGCCACACCCAAGACAATCTATTGTTTACTATGGACCAATGGTTGTGCTAATAAGTACTTTGCTACAATATCTCATTCACCCCAATAATGATATAAGGTAAGTATTATCTGGAAGACAGAGGTAGGACCTATAGATAGACGTAGTGGGTTGAAGAAGAGCAAATCGCATGAGGAGAAGATGGGGGTGAGTGAGGGGTGGAAACAAAGACAATGTGCCTCTTGTCAAGAGAGATTTCACTCATTTTTCGTTAGAATGCCTGTAGGAAAGAACTTTAGAAGGCTTGGAAGAGTGGTTGTGGAACACAACCACTCTTCTGAACATTTCTCACTGAGTAAGAAGTTCTCCTTTTCTCCCTGCCTGGAAGATGGTCCATTTGTCCAACGTCAACACGTGCCCTCATTCTCCAGCTTTCACTTTTCTTTGGCCAGTGGAAAGCCCAGGGCGACTGAGGGAGGAGAGTGAGGCCAGGGTGCTGCTCTTCCCTTGGGCTCCTTCCCTGCACGACCTCCCAGAGCTGCCTGCATCCCTTCACCCATCAAGCTGCCCCTTGCAAGGTTGACTCCTCAACCTGATGCCCCCCTTCCAGGCTTACATTGTCCCTACCTGTCCTTGATGCTGGATCGGGATCCTGATCCACTTGACTCTGTACCTGAGAACTCGGTAAAAACTCTCCTCAAGTTATCCTCCTTCAGGTGAGCCTGTGCTTCCTTCTTGGCACCAGACTCACAGAAGAACACGTTGGTTTTTTCTGCCTGCAGCCAACCTCTATCCGCAAAGTTCCATCTCTTCTCCGTCTCCTCCATCCCTAATTTCTAAGAGAAGACAAACTAGTCCTCGTAGCCTGCCTCCCTGGAAGGCTCAAAGCAGGAGCTAATCACTTAGGTCACAGATTTCTTAGGTGACCCTGGGATGGCAAAGCCTAGGTCGGAGTACTTTCTGGGTTGGGAAACAAACACGCTTGCTGAGAAAACTCACGTTCTCTTCAAAAGTACATTTTTTTTTTAATGATCCAAAATCTGCCTTCTCATAGCTTCTCTATATGGGTTTTAGACTAATTCCTAGAAGCTGTACAGCACATGCATACTGCATTCTCATATCCTCTAAATTATGGGAAGAAAATCCGCATCGGTTGAGGGCCTACTAACAGCCATATCTTGCTCTCCCTGCTTGCACGGGGGGGTTTCTAAAGAAGCACCGGTTAGGGCACAGCCCCCGCGGGTACCCCACAAGCCAGTTGCAGTCATGGTTTTTTTCTGCCTTCAAATCACACGCTTCTGCCCAGAAGGCATACGGGTTCTCTTCAAATACCTGAAAATAATGATCTTGCCTTCGACCTCATATTTTTCTTCTTTGAGTTAAAAGCGTAAGGTTGCTTAACCATCCCCGTGTAACACCACTTTTAATTGCTTTTCCATCCGGCCACTACCTATTCTCAGTACCCACTTACAAAAAATATTCCTCTTTGCTTTCTGTGTTCAGCAGGGAATGCAGTTCACCAGGGACCACCACCCTTTTGTCTCACACGCTACCCTCCGAGCATGCTGCCCACAAGCACCTGTTCTTTGAAACCCACATCACTCATTTAGCTCACGTTCATGAAAACTTTCAATTATTTCTCATATTTAACACAACCCATAATCTTGCACTTGGAGTTTGAACCTGAACTCTAAACAGTGTGTTGTTTTCTTCCTATTAGCATTCCCTGTTAACCATCTAACCTGTCCTTGAGGCTTCCTGAGATGCTTCTACATTCATGAGTCTATGTTCTATTAATGTCACGAAGCCAAGCAGACTTATGGCCAACTGAATGCGTCACCAAATTCAAATAAACATCACTTATGACCCCTAAGAGCCTTGAGGGAAAAGTATTATATAGGAATACTTCTCTAAAATCATTAATAAAAACATCTCCCTTTCTGCAAAATATCACCCTTACGGCAAGTCTACAGAAGTCTCACCCTTTATCCCTTAAGAATTCGCTCCTGGCCCACAGACCTGTATGACTCACTTCCTCCTGAAGCCCCCACCCTCACTCCACAAAGTTCTTTACCCCTAACACTCCTCCGAAGCCCATCATCTGTCATGTGACCTTGGCTTCTTCCCTCCCCTCCTCTCTCATGGACAGATCTCTGGAATTAAAGCTCTTTTATCCAGCATCAACCTAAATACTGACATGTCCTGTGTAGCCTCTTCTCATGTGCAGATTGGATGAGCACATCTTTCATATCTTTATCCAACGCAGAGCGAGAAAGCTTTGTCTAGTGATTTACACCCATGCCATTCTGAAAAAGCTTAAGAGGAGTTTAACCTTACAATAATATCTACCCGTTAGTCGTAAGCATGGAAAGTCAAGGCCCCACAAAGAAAAGGAAGCAATTACAGCTTGTGTAATTATGGTCTGCGAATGGTAGCACTTGGTGCTAAGCATTCTGACAGCAAAAGCAAACAAGAGAAAGATCCTAAATACTATAATTTCCAATATCTGACAAAAGAAGACATACTAACTCTTTGCGCGGAATAAACATTTTCCTCGCACGGTGAGGCTTAATAAATGTATTCTTTGTGACGACCAAATGGATTTTTAGGCTCCTTAAAATTGGGGACCACTTTTAGTGCCCTCATCTGTCCCCATCTCTCTCTGACTTCTCTGCGCTGAAGAAGAGCATGACGGTGGTAACCCGCGTTGTTTGACAAGAATGTTCGGCCAGTGGCTCTTTCCCATGTGTGGTGTAAACACGGGAAGAAGTGGGTGCAGTTTATGGAGATGGCAGTTGTGAGAGAAGTAAACAAGATGGCTAGGCCCACGAGATAGTCCAGAGAGACCGAATTGATAGGGGAAACATCAATCAGTGCCAGAGATCGGCAAAGGAGGAGCAAAGGGGAAAGATCCAAAGCTGGAGAAGGGAAATGGATGCTGGCAAGTTTGGGGCATAGCACAAGTTAGACGGGGCAGGAGCAAGTTCAACTGTAGCGCCTTGCATGGTGACGCATGGCCAGCATCCATTCATTTGCTGGTAGCTCCTGTTTAAAGAGTTAATGTGACCCAGTTACCATGGTGTTCGACTTTGCCCGACTTCCCACACCTAGTTGAAATTCTTTTCTTTCTGAAAGCTATGATGTTGGACAAAACAACACATCCTTGTAGGGTACTCATTGGATTTTAATGAGCATCTGGGCAGATCCTGGGAGAGAGCTGTGTTCTCACAGTGCGAGGGCAGGCTTGATGCTTTCAGCTGCTGGCACTTCTCACAGTAGATAGTGTTCTCAGGAGAAAGAGTGTTAGTAAACCTTCATTTGTGTGTGTGTGTGGCTGAAGAGAATTGGCTGCAAAAAGAGAAGTTCAATTCTCTTGTTTCTGAAAGCAGTAAAGAGGTTTCCAAATGACTTCCTCTAATGCATTTGGTAAGTTGCCCTCAAAGACTATTGCTTGAACATCTCAAAGTACGGGCTTAAAAAATCCCCCCAAGGTCTATCATTACAAATAATCTGTTTAATATCTACAAAGATGAGCTTGTTAACAAATCTCACCACTGCCCAGATTTGGGGATAACACGATACCCCGAGAAATCTTGGACAAAGTAGATGAAGAATGGGGGAATTTCAGTGAGAGTTGATGCAATCTATCCAGTATAAGAGCTTTCCAGAAAAATTCCTTTGACTCTACCTCACAATGGTGGGGCTACTGACGGTGTTCGTGGGGCCTCTCAGGAAGAGAAGAACCGAATATAACTAGAGGTAACTACAGGGATGGAGTAGCTCATTATGCAGCTTCATATACTGTATTCCTTTCACCTAGATTACATTTCCTTCCTTCCCTTAGTCCCTGTTTTGTTCAAACTCTTACTCATCCCTCAAACTGCAGCTCAGTTTGTACATCCTCTGTAGAGCTTTACCTAGGCAGCTTAGGCAAAACCCGTTTCTCCCATCCTTGCATCTAAGTCCTAGGGGTTCCCCAAATACTTATCATTCCTCAGTTGAAGGCCTTGTGTCTTCTACTCTTCCACTTCAAGATCTTCCCTCTATCAGATCATGAGATCTTTTAGAATACTTCACTTCTTATTCTCATTTGTAGGACAGTACCTAATATTTCTGAACAAATGAATGAGGGAATGAATGAATGACTTTTTAAAGAGTGAGGATGGAGAAAGGCAAGGCTAGTAAAGCAGAAGAGAGTGGACAAAAGAGGAAAAAGAAGCAAACAGCATAGGCTGCAAGTATGTTAGTCTGGAGAACCGGACCAAGTCAGGAAAAGGCAGAAAGTAGCAGTGTGATGATCCAGGTCAAAGGACAGTGTGTATCATAAACATAAAGAATGGGGGCGGGGGCAGGGAAAATTCCCAAAGGCCAGGAATCGAGAGGCACTGGGCTAGGGCAAGGCAGACCTGAAATATCAGATGATCTGAGCTCCTTATAGGAAGTCAAACTGGTGACCCACAAGCTGGAGCACCAGACTCGGGTCCTAAACCATTGTTCTTCTCCAGGAAGTAGACAGATGAATGAAGACCCCGCAGAGGAACTGCATTTGTTGCAGGTAGAGCAGTTCGACCTGGCATTTAAGGGCAAACGAGACCTCTAAGAAAGCAGTTGCTTCCAAGGACAAGAAGAGATGTGCATCGAACCTGCATTCCATGCCTACGCTGCTTTAAGTTCAGGACGGTGTGGCCCGTGAGCGTGTTGCTTAGCTCCTACGTATTGGCCTGCCACGGGGAAGTTCACCCAGCTCTGAAAGGGTGCTCTCTACACGAGGCTTATGGGCCAAGCTTTGCTCTCCCCGGGGCTTTCTCTATATTTGGGGTACAGGTAGTTCTATTTCTCCCTCTATTTTCTATCAGATTGTAATTTCCTGGGAAAAGGGACTATGGGTGTGTTTCTGGCATCAGTCCTGGCATGAAATTAAGGGCTGTTTCAAAAACTGATTGGTTCAACCTTATGCTGGTTTTGTCATTGCTCTAACTTGACCACATAAGTTAACATCAGATGTCTAGATTTCAGCCGTTTGAGATCTCTTTTCCTCATTGCTTACTCCCCTGTCCCTAATTATTCCATGCTCCGGGTAAGGGAGGGGTGTTCATTAAATTTTGTGCCTACGTTATTATTCCCAATTTTTTCCCAGCTCTCCATGCTACTGTTAATTCTACGGAGTCCCATCTTCTTCCTCAGAGAACTCCCTCCAGGAGGACCTCCAGCCTTCTCCCGAGTGCTAGCCTTCTAGGATGCTAGTAGCCAGTCATGCAAGTTCTTCTATCCTTTCATTACTTTCTGGTGTAGAAATTGTTTCCTAAGTCATTCTTTCTTAGTCAACACAATTATTTTGTTAACGTGCATCCTCAGATTTCTGAAGAAAGAGTCTTTGGTGTATTAATTTTCTTAATTTTATAGTGGTTACACTTTTTATAGTGGCCACTACACTTCAATGGTATTCTGGCTACATTTAGGATTCTCGGTGGGAAATGATGTGTCTTCATTCTTTAGAGGCATCAATTCTTCTACTTTCTATTACCATAATGTGAATGAAAATCTTAGACCAGTCTGATTGTCATTCCTTTGTGGCTTAACCGCTTTTTCCTTCCTAAAATTTTCTAAATATCTTATTTTTATCCTTGATGTTCTAAAATTTCATATTGGTATGTCTCAGTATGGGTCTTTGGCAGTTTATCAGACTCAGTAGTACACAAGCCCTTGTGGATATATTTCTTTTCACTCTGAGAAACATCTTTGCGTGGTTTCTTTCGTAGTTTCTTTTCTCAGTTTTCTTTATTCTCCTTTTATTTTACTCTTACTATTCAGATACTAGATCTTGGACTGAGATTTTATGTCTTTTACATTTTGTTTCATTTCTGTACTACATTCTAGTTGACTTCCCAAATGTTATCCTCCATTTCTTTTTTTTCCCCAATTTTAGCAAGCAAATTTTTAAATTACCAATAGCTCATCCTGTTCTCCAAAAGTCCTTTTTCATAGTAACTTGTTCTTTTTTTGTGGATATAAAATCTTCTTAAATCTTTCCAATTAGGAGAGTACTAAACAGGGTATGTGTATATTAGTGCCAACCAAGAAAAAAAATTCCTGAAAATTTAAGCAAACAGGCATTTATTTGGGCAATTCAGATTTGTTATTTGGGAAACAGATAATCAGGTAGAAACTTGACTCATGTTCCCAAGACAAAGAAGGGACAGAGTTTTGAAGACAAAGACGGGGAGTACAGTACTATTTAGGTCCTCTGTCCAAAACAGGGAATAAAACTATGTTAACAAAAAAAAACAAAAAACAAAAACAACTAAGTTAACTGGGCTTGGTTGGGTTAATATGCAAATGAGGGATTGATACTTGTCAAATCTCAGTGACAGAGAGAAAAATTCTAGCCATTCAGTTTCATGGTAAGGTGGAAGTTATACCCAAGCTGAGAACTTGCAGCTGCCACAAAGTTCATAGTTTCTCCTATGAGGATGGGCATAAATTCCTCCTCTTTTATGGTCTCCTGACCTTATTTTAAAAGAGACTGTGAGGGCGCGTGAGTGATTCAGTCCATTAACCAAAGGACTCTTGGTTTCAGCTCAGGTCATTATCCCAGGGTTGTGGGATCGGGCTCCACAGTGGACACCATGTTCAGCAGGGAGGCTGCATATCTCCCTCTTTCTGCCTTTCCCCTCCCTACCCCCAATTAAACACACACTCTCTCTCTCTTTCTCTCTCTCTCAAAAAACTAAATAAGCCTTTTTTAAAAAGAAAGATTCTTTCAGCTGGGCTTGCACATTCCATTTTGAAATCTCCTTTTATGTTAGTTTGTTGTTTTAAGTTCTTTTCCACAGCTTGAATTTTCTTTTTCTACTGGGATCCATTTTTTTCCAACCATTTTTTTTTCATGACCCTGCCTCAAGGCCAGTACTGATTGTTCTATGGGTGGGGCATCTGACCAAAACTGGATCAATGAGGAGTCCCTTTTCCTCATTTCACCAAAGATTTTTTTTCTTTGTTTATTATTTGTTTTAGATTAAAGAAAATGAGTTAGTGTAATATTTCTCTACTGGCTCTGGCCAAAAGGGGCAACAATTAGATGTTGTCATTGTTCATATTTCAATTGTGCGACTAAAGCCAGTTTTTGGTGACAGAAAAAGAAGTGTGGAGCCAAAGAGCAAGGACGTATGGAAATGAATGGCAGAGAACATCCAAGCATTCTTTGAGATCTTCATCAGATCCTCCCTTCTTACCATGCTGCTGTTTTTTACCTCTGGGTTCTGTGAGATACCCAAGCTAGCCCATAATATATTTTCCTTCACATAATCAAGCTTGTGCTGAGTTTGTGTTATTTGCAATCCAAAGAGTCCTGATTAAAACAACAGTATGTCAACTATCACTTGTCTCAACTTTAGAGTTTCTTAATACACTAGAATATCTTTTTAAAAAATGCCTAAATGAAGAAGGAAAGAAGCTTGAAAATGGCAAAAGAAATATATAAGACTTTTTCCTAAATGCGGAACATGAGATTGTTAAAGCAAATTTTCAGAAAGTTACCACCCCTTCCAAGATGATAGAAACATCATAAGTAAGTTATAGGTGAGCACATGTTGGAGTTCCATATTTGGTATAATTCTAAGCTAATAAAACCTCATTTTTTAGCTTCCAATATTATACAAGAATGATGTGCGCTTAAAATGCGCAGAATTTTGCTAGGAAAAAAAAAATCCAAAGTCTATTTCATGAAGTCTTAAGAAACTCATAAATAATAGTTCTCCATGTTGACCACTTGTTTTTTTAAAAATGTGATTCATTGCCTTTTTTTCAAAAAAACTGTGTTTGTCAGATACCTACAAGAGCAGAGGAAAGGCATTCTCTAGTTGCTGTGGCAACAGCAGAATGAGTAAAGCAACATGAAAGTTAAATACTTAAGCTTCATCAAGAGCCAAAAGAGTGGAGGAGGAGGGGTGTTTCATTTGTATTCTGATGCACATACCAGCTAAGTGATGATTTCTGTGAACATTTTGGCTCCTTCAGGATACCTATTTATGGACCGCATCAGTTACTATAAGAAAAAACCCAAGAGGAAACCCTACGGCTTCAGTGTTTACTAGCCAAAACCAGATTAAATCTATGTTTATGTCTATATCTGCCTCTCTATCTGTGTATCTACCTCTCTCTCTCTCTCTCTATCATTTATCTTTCTTTATTTTTCTCCATATTCATACAGGAAAAGACACACTAGCTATACATTAATAACCCCTCTGTGCCTGTGTTTCCTCTGGTGTATCTAGTTTTAGAGATAAAATAACACCTACTGCATAGGGTTGTTATAAATATTAAATTTGTTAACAGCACTTAGAATGAGTGTCTGTGACATAGTAATTGCTGTGTATGAACTGTTTTATCCGTGGCAAATCAGACCATAGCCATTGTGAATTATCAAAAAAATATGAGTAAAGAATACAAGGATAGAAGGAGAGTTGGCAGCAAGTAGCCTGACCGTGAGAAGACACTGCTGACTACTGGAAGGTTCTGGGGGTTACTGTGCATTCATCCAACAAATATATATATATGAAACACATGTTACAGCAACAATACTACGCCGTGCTGTAGAGGAGGTATGAGGATGAATGTGACATGGTTCAAATATCCTTTAGGAACAGAGTAAGAGAAAAGTTGGAAACATAAAAGAAAATAGGTGATAAGTGACATAAATGAGGCAGGAATACTAACATGAAGAAGGCAGGTGAAAAGCGTAGCCTCGAACAGAAGAATAGACGTCTAATCACTGGCTCCCGGACAAAAGGCAGTAAGGATGAGAATAGGCTTAGCCAAATCTGTAGATTGGCTGGATTCACCAAAAAATGGAAATGAGATCCCACCTGATGGGCTCAATTTTCTGACTTATGCTTGTCAGATGAGTAAGTTATCTGCAGGGGGACAAGTGGAAGAGGGTCTTGCGGAAATTTGAAGACATTTATGGTAAAAGTTTGAAATAGACTTTGAGGGGAGTGGGGGGGAAAGTTGAACCAGGAGAAATAAAAATGCTGAGGAGCCCTGGGGATCCAGGCGATGTGGAGATCCTGATTTTACAGGGACACCATTCAGCAAACTTATGTAATATTCCCAGCAGTCTTCTACTGATTGGATGGAGGAAAGATAAAGTGGATCATCACACTGACCCAGGGTTGGGAATTTGCCTGGTACCAGGAAAGACTAACAATAATACTTTTTTTTTAAGATTTTATTTATTTATTTGAAGGAGAGAGAGAGAGAGAGAGGGAGAGAGAAAGAGAGAGACAGCATGAGCAGTGCAGGGAGGAAGGGGCAGGTTACTGGCGGAGCAGGGAGACAGACACAGGGCTCGATCCCAGGACCCTGAGATCATGACCTGAGATGAAGGCAGACACACAACTGACTGGGCCACCACCCAGGCGCCCTAATAATAATGCTTACATCAAACTTGCCATATGCCAAACATTAAATACTAGATGCTTTACCCCTTAATCTTGTCTCCAGATATTTACTCCCTCCTAGGTAAGGGGCTCATTGACCTGTGACCCACACTGCCTCCCGTAAATAGGTGGCTTTCTTAGCACATCCATTGGGGTGTGAGAAGTGGCAGTGTGCCAGCTCTGAGCAGAAGCTCCAAAGGGAGTCCTGACTCAGCTGGAGCACTTGCTCATTTCCCATCTCTCATTAGGGTTGGCTCCTTCAGGCTGAGCCCCACAATGAAAAGGCACATGGAACGGATCCATGGCAGCTGACCCACAGCTGCTAATGTGTAGCTTGCACACATTTTTTTTAAAAGATTTTTATTTATTTATCCATGAGAGACACACAGAGAGAGAGAGAGAGAGAGAGACAGGCAGAGGGAGAAGCAGGCTCCATGCAGGGAGCCCAACGTGGGACTCGATCCCGGGTCTCCAGGATCACACCCTGGGCTGAAGGCAGCGCTAAACCGCTGGGCCACCCGGGCTGCCCTTTTTTTTTTTTTTTTTTTTTTTGAAGTTGGAAAATGCAAGGAGATGCATTCTCACCCAGCACCTCCAGAAAGGAACACACTGCTGACCTGTTTATTTTAGCCCACGCCAGACCTCTAGCCTACAAAACTGAGATATTACATTTGTGAGGTCCGAAGGTGCTAGATTTATGGTAATCGATTACAGCAGCAACACACACACACACACACACACACACACACACAGACACACAATGTTTTTAAGAAGCCACTGAGACTTGAAAGGGGAGAAGTGATTTATTACCCGACTATTACCTGCACCTACTAGCCATCCCTCTTTTGCATCCGGCCTCACCACCAAACTGAAATATGGGGTACTTTTTGACAACATGCCAACAAACCCTTTGGGCACTTATGGAACACGATAGAAGGTATAACTGAGACCAACCCGGCTTAGTGTTTTGGAGAAGAGAGCCTGACACCACTTAGGAGACTGTTTCCATTCACTGAACGACAGAGGTGGGGGGTGAGGGAAGGCGGGGGGGTCCTGGACTCTGGCACCAGCAGAACAATGGAGAGAAGAAAAGAAATCAGAATGACTATAAGAACAGTTTCGATATATTTCAGAACAAAAAATGTAATCAATTTAAGATATTCTCAGAGTACAAGTTGTAGCAAGAGGATATTTTTAAAAATATGATTCGGCCTCTTGCCCAATTAAAGTTAACGCTGTGCCATTACGTCTCAGTCATGAAATTTATAGTTCTCGAGTTCTTTTGAATTCAGGTCTCTACCGATGTTTTCACCAACTCATTAATTCTTACTCTTCCAGGAGAACTGTAGCCCTAGAGAAGCTGGGAGAAAAACTAGGTTAGACGAGGAAGAGAAAATCACCTGTTTTCTCCTAAATTCAAAGTAATCCAGTAAAAAGCTGATTTCGTACCAGGGAATCAGAGAATTGGAGCCCTTTGTAGGGCATGGAGGGGGGTCCAAACTGCATGTTTTGAGAAAACATGGCCTTTTAGCCTGAAACCAGCCTGGATGGCGGTGCTGGGAGAATGTGGGACTCAGAGGGAGCCTAAAAACTGAAAGCGGGAAGGAAGGGAAGCACAGCACCTTCTCTTAGTCTGGGCCTTGAGGCTCAGTGTTTTATAGGAAGCGTTACAAATGCCCAGATGCAGTCAGCTTCAAGCATGCATGCGAAGTAATTCCAATATTAAATAAAAACCTGATTACAACCTAAAGATTCTCTTTATACTGTTCTATCACTTGGAACACCCCCCCCCATATTCATGTCGCTCCACAGCACCCAACAGTAAGAACCTCCCCAAGCAGCCCCCTACTCTAGTCTCCTAACTCCCCTCCCTGCTACAGCTTTCTCTTCTCCTGGAGCTCTCTCAGTCTGGCATATTATATTTTTACTTGTCATTTGTGATTTGCTCCTCGAGAATATCAGCTTCGTGAGGGCAGGAACTTGGTTTTGTTCACTGCTGTATTCCCAACATCCAGAACAGCATTGGGCATTCATTGGACACTTAGCAAATATCTGTCAAAAGAATGAATAAAAGTATCCATAAACCAAAATCCAAAAACCTGAGAATCAAAAAAAAAAAAAAAAACTGAGAATCATTCTGGAGAAAAATATCTTATCCCATAGTAAAGACAAACACAAAAAAAGAGAACAAAACAAAAAAAAAATGTGAATTCCTGTGTGAGGGTCACTATGGGGGGTGTAAGGAATCTAAAATGTGTTTTTTAGCGAAAGGGAATAGAGGGGAAAGGAGAAAAAATGAGTGGGAAATATCAGAAAGGGAGACAGAACATGAGAGACTCCTAACTTGGGGACACGAACTAGGGGTGGTGGAAGGGGAGGTGGGCGGAGGGTGGGGGTGACTAGGTGACGGGCACTGAGGGGGGCACCTGACGGGATGAGCACTGGGTGTTATACTATATGTTGGCAAATTGAACTCCAATAAAAAATAAATTTATAAAAAAATAAAAAATAAAAAAAATAAAATGTATTTTTTTTAAATTCAAACTCCAGTAATAAGTCTCATAATTTGGGGTCTACTTTTGAGTCTACCTTTTTTTTATATGTAAACTTCTCTAATTATTTTTTGTGTGCATTTATTTTGTTTTTGCCGATTCAGACTGAGACCAATCTTTCTCGTGTTCTCCATCATGCCTTGAACCCTTATTCTGTAGAAAGCCTGTTTTAAAACATGAAGGTTAAAGCAAAATGCTCCTTTCTCTTCTGCATTATCTTCCCTGTTAGTAGAATTATAAGAATTTTCTGAATTCTGCAAAGAATTGTTTTTATTTTGAAATAAGTACTATTTCTACAGCTAGTAATTTTGGCAGAAAATACAAAAGATATGCTTCTGTTTTCAGGAGGAGTCTGTGCTATAATTAAGCTGTTCTGCAGAATCAGTGAATTCTAATAGCAAAGACTTAGGAAATTCTTTTCCTCATGCCTGAATTTGGCACTTACAAGGAATTGGATATTAAAAATCTACTAAAATAAAGTTCTTTGCTAAATCCACCACCTCTTCTCTCAAAACTGCTCCTTCTCCACATGAGTCCACATCCAACCCACTGGCCAGCTGAGGCCATTTCAGATGCCTTCTCATCACTAAACCCATGGACACTCCATCAGGTGCCCAGCCTGTCAATGTGTCCTCTTCTTCATCTCCCCCATCTGCCCCTCTCTCTCCGTTCCTACTTCCAGGATGCTACTTCACAGACTGGCCATTTCTCCCCTGGGTTTCAGCCTCCTGACCAGCATTAGCCTCCGGGCTTCCTCTCCATTGATCGAATCCCTTTCTGATACCAGAGCCAGGAAATCGTTCTAAAACCCAAACCTCATGATATACCATGTACTTGTTGCAAATCCTTTGATGGTTTTTCATATCTTTGATGATACAGTTCACACTGCTAGGTTGTGTAGGGAAGATCTTTGTGATTCCTACCAAAGTTTCTAACTCTAGAACCAACAAGTATGATGCTCGCACATTCTCACCTTTCGGTCTGCTCATGAGAAATGACTGGGGTGTTCTGGTTACAGAACACATGTCTTGTTGCTTATTCTTACTTGCCTCACTTCCTTCAGGAGAATCATTTCCATGTTCCTGTCTGTCTTCCTAGGACATCACATAAAACCAATCGTTGTCCTTACAACAGGAATAGCTAACGCCTCCATGTGCTTAGAAACCACAGGTAGTCAGTCCTGAGTCAGTGACCGACGATGCTAAATTTGCTGGGAAATAGAGGCAGGCTGAAGGGAAGAGGGAGATTGCTTGGGACAACAGAAAAAGAGGATGGGAAAACCTCTTTCATAGATTCTTTGGAGAAAGGAGCTAAGAAGATACTTTTAAGAGGCTGTCAGGTAAGAAAAATATCAGAAATATTTAAAGAAGATTTACAAAAAGCTCGTTGTTTGGAAATGATGAGATCAGTCACCTCACAAAAGTCCTTCACCAATAATATGCTCCTATGCTTATAGGGTGTTTTTACAACATTTTATTTGATACATCGTGTGTGTGTGTACATGGGTCTATGTGTGCCCTGAGGAGGAGCTTGGGCCTTCTGATTCCCATGCCTGAGACTCGGCCCCCTTATGGAGGATTTCCAACAAGCAAGGTCCGAAGGCTCATGGGGATAAGCTCACTGAGGTGAGCCCCCACATTTGCTTCTAGGGAGGAAGGGCAGACCCTAGGACGAATCCGGAATGGGGCAGTCAGCCCTGGTACCTCACAGGCTCTAGGACAGGAGGCTAGTCTGGCGTGGAGGAAGCCTGAGGAGACCAAAGGCCACCCACATGAACATCTCCTGTGGTCACTGGTCTAATTAGTTGCCTCCCTGCATACATAAGTAGCTTCAGTTCTGAGCCAGTATTACAGTCACTTGATATCCAAGAGTTCGGGACACATAAATATTTGGTAAGTATCTAGCCTGGCCTGGAATCTGTCATTAGTCATTTCAAGCGGAGTTTACGGAGAATGGAATTTCCATAACGTTTAAGATTATAAAAGCTCTACCTAAGAAATGACAAGTATAATATGACCATCACTGGGGTCCCTTTCACAGTCTCAAGGTTTAGAAAGTGTAACTATTTTATGTTAAATATCCAGACAGAATAAATACGGGTTTCTTTAAATTTCAGGAGGAACCAATGTCGGGGTTCCTAATGTGAAAGGCCTTTGTTGTCGCCTCCATTAAAGCTCTGAAATGATTGTCAGGTGTTCTTTATTCATGCAGTACCCCAAAGAGGGGAGAGGAGACATGGTGAACCCTGAAAAAAAGAGGAGAAATTGTGTGACGCTGCTGTGAGTTAGTACCTACTTCAGACACAGAAACAAAGAACCTCTTTGAAATCACTTTGACATGGAGAACCAAGGTTTAGCTTGAGAGCTGAGAATGAGCATTTAGCTCTTGGCTTCCATTTTCTGGTTCAATCCAAGATTCAAGTTTATCTGCAATTGATTATCACAGTTAACCTGAGTATTACATCACATTCCAAGTTCTATGAAAGAAAGAGCACTCAAACTGTACTCACTTTCCACTGTGGCAACTTTTTTTTTTTTTTTAAACTCTAGATGACATTTAACTTATCTATCCCATTCTAAAGCCTTCCCAAAATCTGGAGGAAATTTTGTGGCTAATTCTTGCATTAGAAAGTGAACAGAGTGTTTTCAAAACTTCCATTACTTACATTTCTATATTCATGATTTTTGGCATATCAGCATGCATATGGTATTTGCTTACAGTTTTACGTAAGTGAAATTATCTTTACCACGTTTATATTTTTAAAAACTTTATTGCTGTGTAAGTGAAAAATCACTATGGCCTATTATAAATAGAAGATAAATACAGAAATAAATAAGACTAAAATAAAGTGTTTTAAATAGGAATTATACTTAGAATATGAAATAAAATGCATGTAGTACTGAATCTTAATAATTTTAAAACAGAATTGAAAATGCCGGAACACCTGGGTGGCTCAGCGGTTGAGCATCTGCCTTTGGCCCAGGGCGTGATTCTGGAGTCCCGGGGTCGAGTCCCGCATCGGGCTCCCTGCATGGAGCCTGCTTCTCCCTCTGCCTGTGTCTCTCTCTGCCTCTCTCTATGTCTTTCATGAATAAATGAATAAAATCTTTAAAAAAAAAAAAGAATTGAAAATGCCTTTCTCAATTATATGAATAAAAGAATTTAAGATTAGTCAGTAAGGGAAGGATAACAGCTTGATACCATTCAGTCTTAGATGAAAACAAGGTTTGATATCAATAGAATAATTCCATCTTTAGTTTTCTTGTTGCTTATCACTGAGACTTTCATCTCACATCTGTGCATTCTAAAATGGTAAAAGGTATTTCATTGAGTTTTCTTATAGGATTGGACACAGAAAATATTCCTAATGAAAATGGTGTGACTGTCATTCAATAAACTGAAACGATATCTTGAATCTATCTTATGAATGTGTCAAGTTTAGATTTTAAAACAATGGTGAAAACAGACTGGTTCTTTTTTTTTTATTTTTTTTTTATTGGAGTTCAATTTGCCAATATATAGCATAACACCCAGTGCTCATCCCATCAAGTGCCCCCTTCAGTGCCCGTCACCCAGTCACCCCCACCCCCGCCCACTTCCCCTTCCACCACCCCTTGTTCATTTCCCAGAGTTAGGAGTCTCTCATGTTCTGTCTCCCTTTCTGATATTTCCCACTCAGTTTTTTTCCTTTCCCCTTTATTCCCTTTCACTACTTTTTATATTCCCCAAATGAATGAGACCATATAATGTTTGTCCTTCTCCGATTGACTCATTTCACTCAGCATAATACCCTCCAGTTCCATCCACGTCAAAACAAATGGTGGGTATTTGTCATTTCCAATGGCTGAGGAATATTCCATTGTTATACATAAACAAACTGGCTCTTTGCCACTCATAGATGTAGTCTTGTTGGGGAGAATGATTAGAAAGTTTGTTGATCATGTGGTTTTTAGTACTTCTTCAGACTCAGTAAGTGCTTCGAACAATCTCCCTGGGTTTTTCAAGGAGGAAGTGCTCCCTTACACATGCAGGATTGAGTAGAAGATGTTCTGGGTAAGCCCTCTTGAATGCAGAGAAATGCCTTCTGAGCAGAGGATTCACATCACACTCAATCTACCTTCTATGTTGTAGTTCATCACAAACTTGCCAATGGGTTAACATTCTCTTCTTCAGGGCACCTGGGTGGCTCAGTTGGTTAAGCATCGGCCTTGGGCTCAGGTCAGGATCTCAGGGTCCTGGGATCAAGTGACTCAGGCGGCCTGCTCAGTGGGGAGTCTGCTTCTGCCCCTCCCTCTGCCCCTCTCCTTTCACTCATGCTCTGTCTCTAGCTTTCTCTCTCAAATAAAACATTTTATTTTATTTTATTTTATTTTATTTTATTTTATTTATTTTATTTTATTTTATTTTATTTTATTTTATTTTATTTTATTTTATTTTTATTTTATTTTTTCATGAGACACAGAGAGAAAGAGAGGCAGAGACACAGGCAGAGGGAGAAGCAGGCTCCCTGTGGGGAGCCCTATGTGGGACTCAGTCCCAGGACCCAAGGTTACCCCCTCAGCTGAAGGCAGACATTCAACCCCTGAGCCACCCAGGAGTTCCCCAAATAAATAAAATCTTTAAAAAGTTTTTTTTTTTCTTCTTCAGCTGCATGAATTACCAGGTTTGGCAAAACAACATATTTTAATGGATCCTCTTACATTCAGCTTGTATTCGAAAGAAAAATATTACATAGAACGCTGAGTTCACAAATACATGGATCCATGAGTCTAAGATGACCTTATGGCATAAAAGTTTACATTTGGTGAGAATTGTAAGGCTATCACAATCCATGTTATTTAACCAAATCTCCAAATCACCTTTTGAACATTTGTTTTCTAGTTAAGTGTCCCACCAATATTATTTGTAAGTGTAGATCAAGCAGCAGTTTTTAACAATTCTTTTGGAAGGTTAAGCTAGTTTTTAACAATCTGCAGTCTCCCTCTCCCACCAAGACAAATCAACAACAACAATGAAACAAAACCTATAACAGGGCAGAGACTATATTTCCTGTTTTCATGGGATTTATGACCTGAGTTAGTGGCTCTCGCCTTAATTTGTTATAATATGAATAAGGCTGCTAAGGATTTTGTCCTTCATATCTAATGCACCTCATATCATGCATTAGAGACCAGGAAGTTTGACTAACTGTCCTTTTACTTTGCTAAGAAAAATTCTAGCAGTTTTCTGGTGTTCATTGTGTTTCAAAGTTGCACTCGAGTGTGAATGGATTTATACTAGAATTTGAGAATGTCCCCAAACATAATGGAATATGTTTACTCTGTTACTGGTTAATAAGCATTCACATTTCAAATAATTTTTAGCATATTTGTCAGAATTTCTGTTTTCCACCTGATGTTTTACATTTGTCAACAAGATTCCGGCCAGTTCATTCATTTTGTCCTCATAACTGGCTGACGTCATCACATTTGCTACTAGTTCTAACCTTCACATCACAAATGTCACCTTTCCCAAACTTAAAAATGTCTTCTGTCTAAAGGATAATAAAAACTTATAACTGAACACTATTTTAAAATTATGTGTATTAATACGTTCTTCCCAATGCCTAATGATTTTCAACACGTGGAAATAAGATGTTAATTAAGGAGGCTACAGAGATGTACAATCGGATGTGTCTGGCTATGGACGCACAAGAAGGCACAGAGAGCCGTGCTGCATGCAGATATTGGAGAACAGACTAGTTTTAACAGAGGAAATGACTCAGTGGAAGAGTTTGAGACAATAAATGCCTTGGTTGCAGACAACTCTAGTTTCCAGTTCTCACCCTGCCTGAGACTTCATAGCACTTTCTCCCTTGGGTTCTGAGAGATAGTTTAATATCCTACCAATAAATTCCTCAGTTTTACTTAAAATAGCTTGAGCAGATTATTACTCTTACCTCTAATCAAATGAACCTGTTCTATAGTAGTTGTTGGCTGACCTTCATGTTTGGTTAGATTAACTGAATGGCCGTAAATTCCTAATCCAAATTAAATCCGATTTTGTATACTCAGGGTAAGAAGGGTTTTAAGAATTGTTGGTATGAAATTACACTATTTTCAATGATAAAATATTTTGAACAGATAGTACACTCCCCACTCCCACCCCATCCCCCAATAAAACTAACAGCAAAGTAAAAAATATTTTTCAGTGTTGTGTTAGATTTGAGGCTGAGCCTGAATTGTGGAAACAGACACATAAAGCGAACATGGCCAACAACTGGGTTACTGAAGTTTCTATAGAGATGTGGCCTAGAGGAATTTCAAGAATCCTCTGATAATTTTGGAAGACTGATGTAGATTTGCTGCATAAAGAAAATCCTAAATTCACAAGAAAATTACAAGCCAAAGACATCAATCCTTATAATCAATGCAAGATTTCACTATAAATTCCTTAAGGCCCTGGCCGACTTTACAACCGCCTGTGGCCATGAGTCCCTCTGACTGTCCAAGAAATTGAGGTAGATGTGCACCATATGTGCAGCTCATTACGAAATCAGGCCTACGAGTTTCTTTTGAAAGCATATCATTAACCACTAGATACATTTTTTTAAATCACAGCAAATGTCTTAACACAAGGAAGGAATTCTAAAATAATGGAATATACAATGTATTGGCTTAATTTCAGCAAAACCAAAGAAAATATAACTAGGAAAAAGCCTAATCATATTAATATTTTAGTGCAGAAATCAGTGTCCACATCCATTTTCAGAGCTAATAAAGATGTTATATAAAACCCCTACATTAAATAAAGTGTTCTCAAATAACCTACACATGTTAGACTGAAATAAATGTTATTTTATTTTCTTCCCTCCAACTTTTAGATGAAAGATTAACAAAATTCTTTAGAGGATAGAGATTAGAATTTAAATTTTCTCAGTATGAAATATATATTTGAATGGTGAAAGAACTGACAAAAGTAAAAAAAAAAAAAAACACCATGAAATACCAAATTTATAAACATGGCTTTGTAATTAAATTCCTTTCTTAAAATAATCAGATTGTTTTATTCTTATACTCTCGTATTCAGACTTAAATGATTTTCATCTTTATGGAAACTGAACTGGACTCCAAAACTTCAGGTTAGGACTATGCATTTTGCTTGTTTACTTCTCATAGTACTAATTCCTTGTCCTTAGTAATCATCTTTAATGATAGTTGGAGGAATCTCTCCAAAAATATAGCCTTAGGTATTACTTAAGGAAATTATGTTAACTCACAGTTCTGATTTTAACTTAATTATTTTTTAATCTATAATCACATTACTCATTTGAAGTTAAATTAATTCCAAGAATGTGACTTTCAGAAAACCTCTGACTGCTTATCGGGAGAAAGATTAATTTAATATCGAAGAACTCAATCTCCGACATTTATGTTTTGAAAGTAGTAAACCTTTCCTTCCCTGGGATTCCAGCTGCAGAGATACGTGGCATAGTACTCACTTAGGTCAGGCACCTATTTTGTAATACAAAACTAATCATGGATAGAAGAGTCCAAGGCCAGGAAATAAGGAAAGCTGTAATGGTGCTAATATGTATTTAATCCAAAGCAATGCCAAAGATTTGGAGACCATCCCTATATTTTTGCAGGAAGGGATCACCTAGCCATTAAACAAGAAGAACAGCTTAGTCATTCAGAGCAGACCCATCCCAAAGATGCCCTGGCTCCTGGTTTACGGTATCACTCTGGATATGGGAGGAAGTGGAGTAAGGCTGATGAATTAGTTGAATGAAATTTCATCAAGCTCAGTTCAATGACAAGTCAGAAATTCTGAACATTGACACCAATCCCAAGTCAACCCCTCTTTGGCCTGTGCTGGGCATGTTCCTGCTCAGAAAGTGTGGCTATCCTGGGAGCCCTATACATCAGAGTCTCCTACAACCACACCAGATTTCACAAAATGTCTTAAGTCACTAGCCTGTATCTGGGTGTTGTCCAAGAGCAGACCCTACGCCACCCTCAGACCTCTGAAAGTGCCCTGCACACTAAAACGGTAACTAGCATCATCTCCAATCATCTCATTTATCTTAACAATGTGTTTATGAAATAGGTAGTAAATAGAATATTCTGTTCATATCTATAAACATACTCAAGACACAAATGAAGAAACTTGCCTGTCCTTGTCATCTAAATCAAAGTAACACAAGTCCTAGCATCCTTTCTCACACTCGTGACGGCTTCCAAAAGGAAGCTGTCATTTGTTCTATTTCAGAACACAGGGGATCCCTGGGTGGCTCAGAGGTTGAGCACTTGCCTTTGGCCCAGGGCATGATCCTGGAGTCCCGGGATCAAGTCCTCCATCGGGCTCCCTGCATGGAGCCTGCCTCTCTCTCTGCTTGTGTCTCTGCCTCTCTCTCTCTCTCTCTCTCTCTGTGTGTCTCTCATGAATGAATAAATAAAATCTTAAAAAAAATAATTCAGAACACATTATTTCTGGTCTTCCTATGTAGGTGAAACCATATTTCACGTTGGTTGTATGTGTCCCCACAAAAGATCTGTTTTTATAAAATGCAATTTAACAATGACCCGAATTACACCCTCCCCTGACTCCCTACAATGTACAATGAACCTTTGAGTTGCCCAGGGTACTTGTCTTATTTAAGAAATTGGATAAAACAAAACTAATTCCATGTTATACAATTTAATATACTTTTATGAAAAACCCACTTTATTGAAGCCAGCATTTATTTAAACTATTATGTTCATTTTCAATTATTCCTTATTTTTTCCTCATGAAAAATGAAATCATAGTTCAGGGTTCATTGTAGTGCTTCTTCTGGTAACACAAGTATTAAGAGGCAGGGGCCCAAAGGGTCTCATTCACTCAGGCAAGGCATGTATTAGAGCCAAATGGTTTTTGCTATAGTTTACTATAAAGTATTGCCTTTTGGAGTCAAGTCTGTATCCTGAGTGATTTCACACCACTCATCAAAAAAATGTGAATAATGTTCATATAGAATGCTAATGACGGTCATAACAAAGTAGCTCTACTCAGTTACTGACTGCCAATTTTGTGATGAATGCTGTAAAAAATGAATTTTTAATTATTTGAAGCTGATCCTATTATATGATTTATTTGGCTGAAATCAATAGGAATATTTCCTTGGTAGTTCAAGCTGTTAGAATTCCACACTACTATTTTATTTTAACTTGGCTTCTTTGGGACTCAGATTTGTAGAAGTTGATTATGCTAGTAGAAAGGCAGGCTGGGTTGAGATATATCAGTTCTCAAATTTAAACGTTCATCAGAATCACCTAGAGGGCCTGTCAAAACAAATATTGCTGAATCAGGGTTTTTCCAATATGCCTGAGGTGGAGCCTGAAAATTCATAGAGACCACACCTTGAGAATCACTGAGATAAAGGGCACATATCATAAACTTCTAAGAAAAACCTAGGTGAAAATAGTGAAACATTTTTTTAGAACAGAATTTAGGTAACATACCTAAATTTTAGGGTTGCCAGGTAAAATACAAGATGCTCAGTTGAATATGAATTTCAGATAAACAATAAATAAATTTTTAAACATATTCCGTGGGACATACTCACACAAAGATGGAGTCATTGTCTATCTAGAATTTAAATTTACCTGGATGTCCTGTATTTTTTTCCTACTAAATCTGGCAACACTAACCTATACAGGGGTCTTAGCAATTGTTTCTTGATTGTGAAGAGATACACCTCAAAACTTAAGATCTCATTCTATTTTTCTCCATTGCTTTGGGTACCTTAACTGTGTCCCTATTTTTCCATAGGATACAACAACAGAGCCTCTGAAGCTTCAGAGAGGTGTATGGCTCCTTTAGTTTCTACTTACAGGCAAGGGCTTGGCCTTGGACTTACCACTTACTGAGTGAGAGGTATTTATACTCATTGGAACATGCTTCAGGGCACATATTTATTCCTCAAAACTGTGTAGAATGTAGAAGAAACAGAAATCTATAGAGTTGGAGAATTCCACTCACCAAAAATGTTCCACAAGAATTTTGTACCACACACACAAAAAACAGAAGACTCCATTTTTCCATGGCTCTATGTGATGCGAGACATGCCTCCACATGGTCTCTCCAGGTCTCCTTTGGTCCCTGGCAGAGCTGGATAACTGGAGGGGGAGGGAGAAGGGGAGAAGCAAAGAAGGAATAAATGAAAGAGAGTGTATAAATGAAAGAGAGGGTACAAGAGATTTTTTCCTTTGTGGTTTCTATAAATATGAAACTTTGGAGAAAAGTAATAACATCTAGAAAAAAATATATAGGGAACTTTCAATAGGATGCGTCATGTAAAACTACAGCCAGCTCCTTTGAAGAAAACCAGTTGCAATGATGAACAGTATACATTCCACTTGCCATATTTTTCTTCTTTATATATGATTTCAGCCAGAGTCTGTCCTAGATTTATTTAAGGTAGGATTGGGTGTATATATGTGTTATAGTGGGTAGGAGGTAGCAATTATCAAGGATCTTGCATCTAAATTTTCTCACCATGCTGTGTCTTGAATTAAAATATGTGTCCTTAAATTTGGTTGCACATTAGAATCACCTGAGAAATTTAAGTACATAAAACTTGGAACCTCAAAGATGATGATTCAATTGATCTAGAATGGGACCTGGGGAGCCCATGTCTAGAATCAATGAATTTAAATTATCACACTTTCCAAGAGTATGTTTTCAGCATGACTGTCTCACTAGTGAGACAATATAACAAAAATTGGGAGCCAGGGAGGCCTCACCTATAATGATTATTGGAATAACAACAGCAATTCAAAGGAATATCACAGAGATTCTGAAATTGGGGTTACAATTTTGGGGGCATGTTGTTAAAATTGTAGGACTAGCTAGAAAACCAAACTTAGGATGTGGTATGTGAATTCATCAAGCGTAGGAAGGAAATTGATTAAAAAAAAAAAATTCCCCATGAAACTGAAAACTGGAATTCTATGTGGTTGTTTCCCCATTTTCTTTTTTTTTTTTTTTTCTTTTTTTTTTTTTTTTTTTTAAATTTATTTATGATAGTTACAGAGAGAGAGAGAGAGGCAGAGACACAGGCAGAGGGAGAAGCAGGCTCCATGCACCGGGAGCCCGACGTGGGATTCGATCCCGGGTCTCCAGGATCGCGCCCTGGGCCAAAGGCAGGCGCCAAACCGCTGCGCCACCCAGGGATCCCCATGTTTCCCCATTTTCTATGGTTATCTGGTTGCTGTGGAGATTGGATGGTATGAGGAGATTAATTTCTGACTTTCTCATGCTTGCTAGAGCCTTCCACCTAGTTTTACCAGGTAGCATAGATCCCACAGGATTAGTCACAGCACATGGTCTCGAATTCAGGAAGCCTTGAATATCCTGCTACAGGTTAAGTGCAACCATAAACTTGAGTGATGCATGTCTAGTATGGTGCCAGAGACAAGAGAAAAGAACTTGAACTGTGCTATAACATGCCATAGACATGGTATGGAGATAAATAGATGCAAAGGCCAAGATTGGCTGTCCTTTATATAAAAGGCCTAGCTCTGACAGTGTATGTGGATTCAAAGTCCTGAAGACATGTATTTCTGTGTAGTTATCTTACTGTCCTAAAAGGAGGTCATGGTCAGAAGTTCAGGGATAAGGATTCATATCCTTGTGTAATGACTATGAAAAATATGTTCCTTCTTCATATTCAGAGTAGAAGAACTATAACAGCAGAGTAGAACTATAACAGAAGAACTATAACAACAGAAGAACTTGAGGATGCCTACAGGTTTACTCCAGGCCGCTGGAAAGAGACGTGGAGGCTCAGAAGTTTAGTTCACATAAGTAGGAAGGAAGCTTCCCTTCATGTCATTTTAACAGTTACTGGAAACAACCAAGACCCATACATAAATTCTCCAAAGACGTATTGCACAACCTGAGGGGAAAAATGAACTGAAACTTTTATGTGATTATCGTTTCACATTTAGAAAAAGTCTTCATAGAAGATATGACCTAATGCATCTGATGGAGGCCTTGAATAAAATACTACACATTCAAGGACAAAAAAAGATAGTTCAGTAAAATATGAAAATTTTTGTCTACAAATAGTATTAAGCCCAGTCCAACGTGGATTCAAAGTAGAGAATTTGTTGGCTCATGGTATCGGAACTCTAGAGAGGACTTTCAGAGTTGGCTTAATTTAATGGCTCTTGTTCAATTTCTTTGTGTTCTCCAAACTGAGCCTCCTTTTATCTGTTGGCTCGTACCCCCGCTGACTTCCTGAGTAGGAAAATTGGTGTAGCATTCCAGGCCTTATATCTACAGAGGACGGCACTCAGAGGAAAAGAAAGCTTCTGTTCCGGTGCCCCTCTCTTCAGAATGAAGAAACTCACCAGAAGCCCAAGGAAACCTCTTCCCTACTAGTTTGGCTGGACTGGGTCACATGTTAACTCATGAATCAATTCTTTGGGGTAGTGGAAGCTTCTGTGCTGTATGGCAAGGAGTAGGCTTCTGAACGAACACCAAGACACTGTGATGAAGGGGGAAGGGGAATTGATGACTACCAGGTAACAAAAATCCACTTTAGGAAGTCTCCCTATCCGTAGAAATGCCACCTGATATTTCCCAAATAAAAAAAAAAAAAAAGGAAGGAGCCATCCGATGTCTCGCCAATACATTTGACACCATAGATGTTCTCAATCATCTGATAAAAGTGCCTCGTTGACAAGTTTACACTCCACGGATTTTCATGTTTCTATGCATTCTAATGTGATTGTGTTAATGCTCCACAACTAAGATGCAGTGGTGTCAGCCTGCTACGTGCCTTTCTCCTTGATGAATCCGGAATGGAAAGGTTTTGGAAGTTCATTTGATGCTTTTTCTGAGTGTGGTTATTTATTTATAATGTAAAGACCTTTCTCTGGTTATAGTAACACTAATGTTATCTGATAGGTAGCCCCACATGAGAATTGCACTATTGTAAGGATTCGGGCAAAGTTTGGTAACCTCACTGCATATTAATACATGGCAATCGTACTCTGCAGGAAACTTTATAGTAACTCATCTATGTGACATTTATTACCAATTTAAAATGTCCCCATTGTGATTGCAGGGAAACATGAGGGGAAAGTTGCTCTGTCAACTATGTTCATGAACGCCACACTGCCCTAACATTTTAAGATAAGCTGAAATGAAATTTATTGAGTTTATAGTTTGAGGATGCCTATAGGAAAAGCTTGTTCTTTTTTTTTTTTTAAGATTTTATTTATTTATTTGAGAGAGAAAGAGAGAGAGCATAGCAAAGGTGTAGGGGTGAGGGGGACAGGGAGAGGGACCAGCAGACTCCCCACTGAGCAGGGCGCCTGACACACAGCTGAATGCCAGGACCCCATGATCCCCTAAGCTGAAAGCAGCTGCTTAACTGAGCCACCCAGGTGCCCCAAAAGTTTGTGTTTTTTTCCCATAGATATTTTGTATAAGACCAAACAAAATGCCCTTGAGGTGAATACTGCTATAAGAACTGACTTATCACCTGATTTCTTGAGCTTGCTACAGGCATTAACTTGATAAGTAAATGGCAATGTTTATTTCTCTTCTTTTTTTTTAACTGACGACTTTACACAAGTCAAGAAAACACTTCTTTGTTAATACAACTAAATAAAAATATTAACCAATAATTCCAATCATTATCTTACAAAAACCTATGCAAATAGAACCAAATTAGGGAAATTCAAGTAGCTGGGTTTTTTTTTTCTCTCTCTCTCTCTCTCTTTTTTAAATCAATCTTCAATTGTAAAAAATCATGCTTACTTTAAATTTTGTTTTCTCCATGCTCAAGTACTTTAATAAACTTGCCCGGAATATTTATTTTCCTATTCAAGGATCCCTTCAGAAATATAAACAACTCCAATGTTTTATGCTCTTGAAATATAATTTAGTTTTTATTTACTCTTTGGTACCTTGTCTTGGGCCTTCTCATTTTGAAATTGTTGTTGGAGACAATGTTGGCCTAATCAGCCATTTTCTTCCTATATTTTAGCAGTAGAAAGAAATCATCTTTTAAGTCAGTTTTCTGATAGAAGAAAACACTCTGATAAATAACTATACTAGCCTCAGGAGCCAGTAGGTTTGCATCTCAACCACATGTGACTGTACAAAATGAGTGGAAGCCAAGAATAAAATGGTTAGAATTACAGAGATTGATCATTTTAAGAGTAGGATTTCTTAAAAAGCATATGGTAGAGACATGTGATGAAATAAAAAAATATTAAAATAATGGTGCATAGCTGTATTTGTTAGTCTACAGAATATCCAAAACATGTCAAATAAAATAATAAACTTTCAAGAAGGATATAAAATATGACTCTGTTCTTATGTAAACACACACATATTTTTGTACAAATATTTTGTTAATAGCATTTAAATGGAGGTAATTAAAGGTGACTTCTGTTTTCTTCTTTATACTTTTCTATGTTTTCTGAATTTGTAAAAGAGCAAGTATTAATTTTCATCCCAAAAAAGGTTATAATCCCATTTTCTTTTCTAAGTACAGTCTAAAACTTTTAAGCAGGAGCAGATATAAAGTGATTTAAATAAATTAAGTGATTATGAAATCAATTACATGCTTTCAATCTCTCCCCCCTAACCTAATTCCCACTGTCCTTTTTAACAGTTGATATTTTTGTATTTTTGCCTCGTTACAGGGGATAACCACTTTTCAGGACAACAACCCCATATCATACAGCAATATGTCTGTAATGCTTTTCTACCCTTGAATTAAAATCATCCTTGATTACCCTCAAGCTGCCTTTCAGTTGGAAAGACATGTTCTTACCTAATGCGTAGACTCTTATTTTCCAGAAGGCTGACTTTGCTGATGGGTCAACTGACTTTGCTCTTTCTTAGCTGCACTCAGTCTCTTGCCTGCATATAGAGATGCTTACCTCAACATAAGGAGCAAGTAGAGGAAAGAACGTCAGTTTTCTGTGCCTGTGACTCTTCAACCATGGGGTCTCTAGAGGTTTCCAGCTTTCAATTCTATCCTTTAATTTTAGGTTTTTTTCCTCCTAGGGGTTTGTAGGTGATTTTGTAACACTGAGTAACTATTTCTACATTTTAAAATGCCCATAGTAAACCAGAATGCTAATAAAATAATTGTTTTGCTGTATTTTTTTCTAGTTAGATGTTACATTCCTTTGTTCAATATTTCATTTCTTTTCTTTTATATATATATATATATATATATATATATATATATATATACATATATATTTAACTAATAAGTTAAAAGCACTGGCATTAACACTCCTGTTAATATGCCTGGCAAAATAGAATAGCTCAGCTCTGCAAAGGCAAACCGTACTCACAAAAAAGTCTTCCACTCTGGAGTTAGATTGTCTCAGGACATTAAAGACAGTCCTGTGTAGTGCAAAGCCCTCTTTAGCAGAAAGACAATCACTGCTCTTGGGAATTCAGCAAGGCTTCAGGGTAAGGTGTTCTACTCAACGTGATAAAGACGAGAACCTATTATAGCTTACAAGGGCTACTGAAAATGTCGATTTTATATCTTCTTCTATATAGAAAAGTATAGGCTACTAGACAATTATCCCATAATATAGACTGAGAAGAAAACAGAATATACCACAATGAAAACCCTCAATGTACTCACATCCCTGGGCTTAATGATAATTAAACTAAGAGTCCTAAAATACTTCACAATAATTTTTGAGAGATATTAACAATTACTTAAGAAAGATCCTAGACCAGAAACCAATATTGCACTGTATGTTCACTACCTAAAATTTAAATAAATAAAACAGAAAGATACTAGAATATCTCTTATAATGAACTACCTTTTAGAAAGAAAATTTAACTAATGCTCAACTTTCCATCAGTTTAGGTTTCCAAAGTATTTTTCATGTGTACAGAGAGTCTCACCTCCTTTCTCTCGTCAATAAACGTCATGGTGAAGCTAATAAGAGTGGGAATTGTTTTACCATCTTCAGAACTGAGGTGATTCTAAGACACTCAGTTTTGTCAGCACCCTTAAGGTGACTGAACCCCAAACCTTCCTGCCATGCCTCACATTTCAATGTCAGTCAAGAGTAGAGACCCTGTAGTACAACTGTATTATGAAAAACTCCAAACCTCCAATAAGAACATTCCCTGAACTATTTCTCTTAGAATAAACAGAGGACTGAGGAGAGATAGGGAGGGGTCTTAAATGAAATGCAAGGTGGGATCAAGAGGCTCGTTGATCATTGACAGAGTGCAGCTCCTTAAAAATTAGTAAGCAGGTCACTTTCCGATAGGGAGTGGGCAGATGGCTATAGCTCATTGGAGGACTGGATGAGGAAGGAAAAGTTGAGAGAGATGGAAAATCCATTTGTGTAGAAGGAAAAGTGGACGAGCTGCCATTGGTTCCATCCCTGCCTTCAGCACAGGGGCTGCCTGGTTTGGCCAACAGTGTGGATCCAGGGGGAGAAGGAGCGTCATTACACATCAGCCCAGGAGGTGAGGGCGAGGCCCCAAGCCTGTCCCTGGAGATGTGCCCGGAGGTAGGAACAGATGAATGGGTTCCTCTCTAACCAAGAAGTTGAGTGGGAAGTAAGTGGGGACAGGAGCCAGGAAATGAGAGCAGTTTTCTGAGACACTCCAGAAAGTAGTGTGTTTAATAGTACCTTGTTCTCTAATGTAACCTGAGTATTATATAAAAATGTTGGCTGGTCTTTGTTTCTGGTTCTTGGGAGGGAGGCTCTAAACCTTTGGAATTTCTTAAGTGACGAAGATATCTTTGTTATCCATGATACCCACCGTACCCCACCCCTCCCCCAGGACCTCAAGGATTTATGCTAATGAGGTGACACATGGTGCGTCTCTAGTTCTAGATTTGGGATAATGAGTGGCTATGCTGGAGGGACCAACTGCATGATTAGAAAGTGAGAACTTCGATGTAGTCCAATCTCTGGGGACTAGGAGGGTGCTGGAAATTGGGTTCAATCACATAGCCAGTGATTCAGTCACATCTATATCAGGAACCCTGATAAAAACTCTGGACACCTGAAGCTCCAGGGAACTTCCAGGTTGGTGATACGTATTGACGTGTGGGAAAGTGATGCATCCTGAGGACATGAAAGCTTGGCATTTAGAATCCTCCCAGGTCTGCATCTTTTCTTTTGGCCGCTCCTTATTTGCATCCTTTTTAATAAAATTGTGATGATAAATAGAGTGCTTTTCTGAGTCCTGTGAGTCAGTCTAGCAAATTATCAAACCAGAGGGGTAGTGGAAACCTCCAAATTTATAGCCAATTGGTCATAAGTGCAATGACCCGGGAACCCCAAAGCTTGCAGCTGGCATCTGAAATAAGGGGAGATTAGTAGGAGTTGCACCCTTAACCTGTGAAATCTCACCTAACTCCAGGTACAGTCAAAATTGCTTTACACCGATAAAGTTTCTGCTAGTCTTGAGTGGCTTCCAGATTATTTTCTAAGACCCAATGTTTAAGGCACTAGGTTCTTGAAACATCATCTGAAGTTATATGTGCCAAATTTCTCAGTATCCGATTTCCACTTGAGCATTCACAAATTAAACTCTCAGCTTCTTCCTATGGTAACTACCCTACACCCTTTGCAAGCTAACAAATAATTCATCTTGCTCACTCTGCCCTCCAACGTCCATTCCTCCTCCAATTTATGTTCAAATATTTCCAAAGGGGGAAAAAAGCTTAAAGTCTTCTTCTGTATTTCCCTACATTATTATTGAATCTCTGCTCATGTTAATGCTGAGAGACCAACTGAAGGGCTACCCTCACTTTCACCCTAACACGTGTCCCCTTCATTTTCTCCATCATGTCGGGAAGGACAGGTAACAATGGCCCATGACTCAAAAACAAGTCTTACTATTAGACTTCCTCACATACTCTTAGGGCCCAGGGGTTGTGGTAAACATTTCCTTGTGTTGCCCATTGAGTAAGCTCTCAGTTTTAGGGGCCTGTTTCAGATAGTCTTTCTTTCCCTGATCTCCCCAACCTTTCTCTTCTCATCCTCTCCTCAGCATTCAGGCTCCATGGAGAGAGTGTAGATGCAACCCATTGACTCTTCCATTCCACGGAAGGTGAACTTACTTCCTTCGGTTTCTTCAGAGATAAACACCTACAAGAAAAACACACAACACTAGCCACTAGCAAAGCCTTTCAACAGCAGAATGACTCAGTAAGAGAGTCAGTGTCTCTTCATCTGTTTTACAAAAAAAAAAAAAAAAAAAAAATATATATATATATATATATATATATATATATATATCCTCAAGGAGCAGAGAGGAAGAAGAAGAAAAAGGTAAGTGAGTAAGAAAACCCTGTAGACAGGTCAGTAGTCATCGTACTCACTGCTTCAGACCCTGGCTTTATCATAAAAACTATATTGCACTAGCTAAAATGACTCCAGGGTGTAGTAGTAAGCCATGCACTGAAGCCTCTTCCTTCTCAAGCTTTCATGATTTGTATTAGTAGCAAAAAGGAGCAAGTAGCTCTACAGCCAAGGCAAATTCAGTAACTATCTGGATCTTAGTTCTCTCAGCTATATTATGAAAAGAAAATAAAAATAAATATAGTTGTAAGCATAAAATGAGATATGTACAAAGGGTATGACCCATAATGGGTTTGCAAAAAAGAATGGCTCTTATTATTGCTATTATTATTTACTTAAAAAAAATCTTATTGCCATAGCTAAAGTTTCCAGTATAATGTTGAATAGAAACGTTTTATTTTAAAAAACTTTCTAGATTTGCATAGTTAGAAAATTATGTTAGAAAACTTTTATAATAGGGGTGCCTGGTCAGTCAATTGAGCATCTGTTGCTTCCAAGTCCAGCTTGACGGTTCAGGAACTGAAAGTGCAATGCACGCGTGGAATAAAAGGAGAGACAGACACAAACACTGTGGGGATCAGGGGACCAACGCAGTCTGCAAAGGTCCCGAGCTCATAACAGCTGCTGCTTTTATTAGGTGCATTGCTTAGCCCTACCTGTTAGAAACAGCAATCTCTACATTAGAAAAGTCTGGCAATACAGAGGCAGGCTGAAAATAACTTGTAACAAACATCCCTCCCCTATAGGGTGGACAAGGAAGTTTCGAGTATGATGAACAGTCCACTCTGGTGTTTAGTTGCTTGCATCCTACATTCAAACTTACTGTTCTTCCGTATGTAGAAACTTTTCTTTGTTACGCCACGGGATGCATT
This sequence comes from Vulpes lagopus, assembly GCF_018345385.1. Classification (NCBI taxonomy): domain Eukaryota; kingdom Metazoa; phylum Chordata; class Mammalia; order Carnivora; family Canidae; genus Vulpes; species Vulpes lagopus. The sequence continues at coordinate 3,977,917 of NC_054824.1, forward strand.
TCTCAGGATCATATATTTACAGTCTCTTTTCTTAGATCTATTTATGATAAAGCAGACCTGTTTCCCACAGGCATTCAACTCTGGATTTTGGCTCAGGTCATGATCTCAGGGTGATGAGATTGAGACCCGCATCAGGCTCCGTGCTCAGCAGAATCTGCTTGAGATTCTCTCTCCCTTTCCTTCGGTCCCTCCCCAACTCATGAGCTCTCTCTCTCTCTCTCAAATAAATACATCTTTTAAAAAATACATAATATGTTTAATATCATTTTAAAATTATGTTCTACTACAGTTTGATGTAGCATATTTGCATCTGTTCAAAAGTGAATTGGTCCGTACATTTCTCATCATGTACCATTCTCTGACCCTAGTTTCAAGCTCTTCCAGTCCTATAAAATGAGACACCGCACCCATTTGTAAAATTTTTTGAAACAATTTGTTGTGATAGGAAATGTTATTGCTTTTTCTTTGCCAGCTTGTCAAAAAAGGTATTGAAACAGTGGGACCTTGGAGATTTGTGGGGGCAGGGGGGAGAGTAAGGTCACTGGGGGCACGTTTTTTGATTATCAATTCAACTGATTCACTGCTTATTAGTTTATTCCAGTTCCCAAGTTTCCTTGACCAGATGCTCAATGGGTATAAATATAAGCAGTATGCTTAACAGTTATAAACAGACTGTGTCTGAATCTGGCAGCACAAGTTCGAAATCTGTCTTTCCCATTCACTAGCTATTGACGTTGACCAATTTTCTACACCTCTCAAATCTCTGATTTCCTCATCCATAAAAGGAGGGTAATAAATATTGCCTACTTCACACAGTTGTTTTAACCATCAAGTGAAATAATGCATATAAAATGTTCACCACAGCGCTTGGAAGATTGGGGGCATGCAGGCAATGTTAGCTATTACTAGCAGTGGCTGTGGTGTAGAGTAGCGTGGCTTTTAGAAAATAAATTCCTTTTGATCAAGAACTCATACATTTTGCACATACAGCCATTGAGCTGAGTAATTTTAGGGAAGGCAGGTGCTGGTTAGACTAGTCAACCTCTCACTGGAGAGATTCTGCTTCTGAGCTACTCACCTCATGTTTAAAAAATCATGTTTTCCTTCTGATTGTGACTGGTCTTCCTGGCGATGACAGAGACACAGATACCCCCTCTCTTCATGTACACCCAAATTCAAGCGTACCCGAGAAAGGACTACATGAGTTCTCATAAGATTGCTCTTTCCTCCGCATTGAGGACCCTGGTCATACAAAATGAGTTTTAAGTGGCTGTATTCCACTTAAGTCTACACAGAGAGGGGACAACTAACTAAGGCAGATTCTGTAGTTGATTCCAGTGGTCCCTGGATTCACACAGAGCCAGGCCTGGCTCTCCTACCTACTACTCAGCCTTGGGCACATAAGTCTTTAAGCATCAGTTTTCATACCTAGAGAATTTGAGTACAGGTTGTAATCCCTTGTTGTCTAATATATTCTGAAACTGAGATTTTTTTCTCAGATTTTAAAAATCTAATAGGCCACACATACCATATATCATGTACCATCCCAGCCAGAGTCTTCAGCAATTCCCTGTGATCACGCTAATATTTCAGAAGAGAAATAGAGGATCATTCACAGTAAGTCAAATAAAGATTACAAACAGCTTGTTACTATTTCAGCTCAGGTCAGATCAGAGTTTGCTATCAAATAAATTATGAGGGGTGCTTTGGTGCTGCCGTGGATTAAGGGTCTGACTCTTGGTTTCAGCATAGGACATGATCTCAGGGTCGTGAGACGAGTCCAGCAGTGGCCTCTGCAGTCAGCATGGAATCTGCTTAAGAGTCTCTCCCTCTCCCTTTTTTCCTATCCACCCCCATGCTCGCTCACTCTCTCTGAAATAAATAAATCTTTAAAAAAATGAATTAGGAAAAAAATTTTCAATGTTCAGTGTTTTTTAGATTTTAGTACTTCAGGAAAGGAATTATGAACCTGGAGTGTCAGTACCTGCCCTATGGTGTGTTGTATACATTGAATAAAATTGTTTACAATAAAGTGATCCTAAACCATATTTCCACCATTGAGTGGTGCTCCTCAAAAAAGGTGTATTTTTTATTTTTTTGTTTTTTAAGTAGGCTCATGATGAGTAAAGGGGAACTCATGATGAGTAAACTCATGATGAGCAAAGGGGAGCCTCAGTGTTCCATCTGCCCCAGACTGCCATTCTATTTTCCCCTTTCCCACAAAAGGACTAAAAAGGGGGCTTCTAAGCAAAGTGTGTTCCATGAAAATGTTCCCTGTGCCTTCACATCACCATTGGTAGAAATGAAGAAAAAGGCTTCAAACTCTACACGCTTCTAGTAAGACCCACTCCTGGCCTGACTCCCTGGCATGAGTCTCACCAACGCCTGCCTTGGCACTTTCAGAACTTATCTTTCTGTGCCCTATATCTCTGCTTGCATCAAACTCTGGAAGGAAGCCCAGCACTCCCAGGCCATCTCTCCATCCCAAGACTCTAATCCCCATATATGACTCCATATCCCAACCCCTGCTCCAACTCCTGAACACAACCACTGTGCCTCTGGTACTCTTGGTCGGTTATCCACAACATCCCCCACATCTTAAACATCTTCACATTTTTTCTAGCTTCAGCTGGAATCACAATATTGTTTCTTTCATAATCTCTTGGGTGATTTTCACTCCCACAAACCTTGTATCGTATTGCAGCTTCCAGACCATCTCCATTCTCTCCTTTCTAAAAAAAAAAAAAACCCAGGTTTGAATCTCATATTGTCAGACTACAGCACCCATCCATTCTTGTTATGGTCACGCTCAGAGCTACAAGGCACTCTAGCTCAGGCCTTGAGGATATTAGCTCCTGGCTCACTTTTTCTCTCTTATTTAATTCTTGTCATAACCATGGTGATTTAAAATTTACGTCTGCAATAGCTCTTATATACTGTCATCTCAGTTCCTTGACTATTTTTCTGTCCAAAGATCTTGTTATTCACCCTACTAAGCCATAAACTTCTATCAGTCCCTCCTGGACCATTTCATGATCAGTAACTACAACACCTCCAAAATTCAATCGCAAGCAACACACCTCTTGCATATCCAGAGTATTTCGATAATTTTCCAACCTACTGGAAACTAAAAATCCATGTATTGAACTATCTTTTCACTATCTGCTGCTACCTTGACATCTAATGCTTCTTTACCTGGCTCAAATTCCACAGTTCATAATAACAACTTCCTTGAATTCTCCCAACGACCTTGCCCTTTCCTTCCTTCATCATTCTCATCTGTCAAAAGCCCATTCCTGTTAAATCTGACTCTCTACTCCCTTTGTAGTTTCACTCACACAGCTGAGCATTGCAGGAATAGGCAAACAGGGCCACACCGAATGGCCCCATGTTAAACTTACGACCTTGAATTCTGACCCAACGAATCTTTGGACTGTGCCATCCTAATCCCACTACCATCTCACTGTTCTACAGGACTCTTTTCTACGTCTCTTCTGTCCTGAAAACTCCTCTTTTTCTACTATCATTAATCTCAGATGATGGCCATGCTTATTACTTCACTAAGAAACAGAAGTACTCAGAAGATTTCATAAGCTCCCAGCACCACGTCTACCTAACTATGAACATCTGTGCCTAAATTCTCTGCAGTCCTCTGGTTACGAAGGAGGTAGAGTGCCACTGGGCTCAGTTCTTGAAACGTCTGTTTTCTCCAGCAAGGCTCTCTCCCTACATGAATATAAATGGATTCTCAGCATCTCCACTTGGATATCTAACAGGCATCTTAAACTCAAGTCATCCAAAACTCAACCTTTTATTGCCCCTCCCACAATAAGTCTGCTGCTCCTTTAGTGTCCTCATCGCAGTAAATATTATCCCCATTATTACAGTTGTTAAAACTAAAAAGTTTGTATAATCCTTAACTTCTTTCTTACTTCTCCTACCCTACATCTAAATCCATCAGTAAATCCTGTCAATTCAACTTTCAATATTCATTCAGACAATAAGCACTTGCTCCGAACTCCAAAAACTCACTCTAGTCCAAGCTACCATCATCTCACAAGTAATACACTAGCCACCCAACTGTTTGATATGACTCCTTCATGGTCTTCTACTGTCTGGTTTTTCTCTACAGTCACCAGAGTGAGGTTTTCAAAGCCTGTCAGAAAATAGTCTTTTCTGCTCAAAAATCCTGAAAAGGCTTACTCAGAGAAAAAAACAAAAACAAAAACAAAAACAAGGGTCCTACAAGGCCTGTACCATTTAGATCCCAGGCCCTCTCTGAGCTCTGCCATTATTTTTCTCCCATTTGCTTGCTGCTCTAAACACACTTGGCTTCTTGTTATTCCCTGACCACATCAGTCACATTCCTGCCTCATGGTCTTTGCAGTCACTGTTTCCACTCCCTGGAACACTCTTCCCCTGATATCAGTATGTCTTGGTTCCTAACCTCCTTCAGGTCTTTGAATGCCATCTTCTTAGAAAGCTTGCTTTGACTCCTCTATTTTAATTGTAACATTCTTTCTCATTAAACTGCCTCCTTGTTATGCCTTCTTTGTCTCCATTGACCCATCATCCAATACACCATGTATTTTACCTATTTGCATACTATATGCTTCTCCTCCCTAGAATAAAGCCTCACAAAGGATGAAATCTGGGCAGTTTTATAGACTGATTTATCCTGGTACCTCAAATAATTCCTGGAAATAAATATTTACTGAGCAGATGATTAAACTGCAACAACATTGTTAATTTTTAATATGAACATAAGGTCGAAAGAAATGTTCTGCCTCAGGAGTCCTGGGTGCCTCTCTCACCTCTCCAAGATTTACTGTCCTAGTCTTCTGCCACAGGGGTTCTTCACTGGAAAGTTTTGAGGAGGCTCCATGTGATGCATTCAATCCCAAAACTCATCTCAGGATTACTATAGAATCCTTACTCAGACACAACCAAGGACTAATGTACACAGTGTAGACTTTGACATCCGACTTTATTATTTTTAAAAAGTAAAGTAATATATTTTACTTGAAGGATAATTAACAATATCCAACATAGAACCAATGAATTCTTATTTATATACAATTCTTACAATTGTACTCAGCCTCTAACAGAATAAAGGCAGAGTGGCTATAAAATAGGCAAACTGGCAGGGGAGAAAATATATGTCTAAACATTTTAGTAAAGGAGGAAATGGAAAAACTCTTTAATTCACTAAGCATGGGGACAAACTGTCTAAATGGATACCCTAGTACTAAAACAAAGTACAATATCTCATGTTAATAGTTTCAATTCTGAATCACTGAGGAAAATTGAAATGAAGATAGATTCTTTCCTTTCTTTCAAAACTAAACTACGAACATTTACTTTTATGTAACTGCTTTATTAAGATATAGTTCACATAGTATACAATCCATCCATTTAAACTATACAAATCACTCTTTCCTAGTATTTTTAAAGAGTTGTATAACCATAACCAGTATCTCATTTTAGAACATTTTCATAACCCCACAATGAAACCCTGTACCCATTAACATCATTCTCATTTTCTGCCCAATGCCTATGCACCTCAACAGCTCTTGGCAGCCACTAATTCGCCCTCTGGTTCTATGGACTTGCTAATTCAAGACAGTTCACATAAATGTAATCATTCAATATGTGTCCTTTTGTGCCTGGAATCTTTCCTTTAGCATGATGGTTTCAACATTCACCCATATTATAGCATGTATTAATACTTCATTCCTTTTTCCGCATGTTTGTAAAGAAGGCAGTTTAGTGTTCAATTTTCAACTAATAGAATATTCAGACATGGCATACAGACTGCAATCTCTAATATCACTTCCTACTAAAAGAACCCAGAAATTAGAGGAAATATGATAAAAGAGGAAAGAAGGAAGGAAGGAAGGAAGGAAGGAAGGAAGGAAGGAAGGAAGGAAGGAAGGAAGGGGGGGGAGAAAGGGAATGCAGACACCATCAGATACACCCAGAGAGTGAAACATTCTTCAAGTAAACTAGCTAGGTCTCTATAATAAATATGTTTTATGAAGGCAAAGTTGTGCTTGACTGAAAGAGATTAAAGGAATATATGACCAGATGCAATGCAAATATTTTGGGGTCAGTTGGAGAAGTTTCAATGTGGCCTGGATATGAGATGTGATAAAAATTGACCAAAACAGAAAGGCAAAATTTATTGAAAAGGTATGTTACCAAAAAATATGTACTGTATAATCTCATTTTGCTTAAAAACTGTGCATGTCTACATGTGTAAGTAGGTAGACAGGTGGTGGGATAAATGGACGGATAGATCTAGATGGATGCAACGTGGTGATTTCTGGAATTGTGTCCTAATCTTTTAAAACTTTTACTTGTCTAATTTTCTTCAGTGTAATTGCACTTCTTACATAATAATAACAAACTATGTAAAATAAAATAAAAATGGAGAAATTCCCATAAATCAGTCAATTTAAAAACAATGTTTTTGATCCTAAAATAAATAGGCTGATTCAAGATAGCAGATGAGGAATTCTTACTAAAATGAGAGTAAAGTAATTTTACTTGAGGGAAAGTAACTTTTAAAATATATGTTTGAAGATAACCCTTAAAATGAGGGAAGTGTGAGGTGATTCCATCTCCAAGTTAAAACAATATATATGTATTTAAATTGAGAGAAAAAAAGAAAGAAGATTATGAAGTATTTGATAAGTGAGACAAGGCAGAGAAAGCTGAAGACTTTAAAACGTAGTGAATGGCTAAAGCTGAGAAAGGAGGTCTTTCTAGCAGAAATGTAGCTGTTCTGCAGATTTAGAATTAACTAGTATAGAGTATGGAGTAAGAAGTGGGGCTAAAAACTAGATTTAATTGGAGGGTTTGGAACAAGATTGTACCTCTTCATACTGAAAGTAGGGTCACTCAAGAATTTAACCCTAAGCAAACATGTGTAATATATGCATACATAAGAACACAAATTTGAGAGAGAAAATCAGAGCCTTAGAGAATCCATTCAGAAGGCCCCACAGCCAATTATTAGAATTTTCAAACAGAGAAAACAAAGAAAAAATAAAGAAGAAAATTAAACAAAAAAAAAGATAGAAGAAAAATTCACAGATGTAAAGACATGAGACTTCAAACTGAAAGTGCCCACCAAATACATGATCAATTTTAAAGTATTTGTTTGGTATATATGATAATTAGGTAATGTTGGAAATTTTTAATACTATTTAAACAAAAGTGTTACAATTCTTACGCATCCATTCCCCCCCCACTTCTTCAGACTATCAGGCATCAAAACAAGTTGTTCGTTATAATTATTTATACAAGTATGCTTTCAAAAAGAAGTGGTAAGTAGAGGATTCACAAGTCAATGAACTTTTAAAATTGAAATTGTTAGGCTAAAGGAAACAAAGAAATCATCTTTAAATAGAAGTTTTAGAAAAGATAAAACTTAGGAAAAATGAAAATTAGTATTTTAAATAGAGTAACACAAGATAGTATTATGTGCTGGTTCTGTGAGAAAAATGTGACCAAGAGAAAAAAAGAGACACAAAGTTCTCTATTTGAGAACGAATATATATCTACCATGAATAGAGTTCACTTTATTTTTTTTTAATTTTTATTTTATTTATTTATGATAGGCACACAGTGAGAGAGAGAGAGAGAGAGAGGCAGAGACATAGGCAGAGGGAGAAGCAGGCTCCATGCAGCGGGAGCCCGACGTGGGATTCGATCCCGGGTCTCCAGGATCGCGCCCGGGGCCAAAGGCAGGCGCTAAACCGCTGCACCACCCAGGGATCCCTAGAGTTCACTTTAAAAAAAAATAGAATTAAAGATGATCTCTATCATGTTTCTATCCTTAAATTATTAGAGAAACCCTAAAGAGTGTACTAAAGAATGAATCTATTACACAGAAGGCCCAAAGTTCTGATCTGTGTTGATTACAGATTAGACATGACAAGAGGAAATACCAAAATTTGACACTCGATTTCTTCAGCTGCAAATGGGCATAAATCTCTGTCCTTCTTATCTTATAACAATATTGTTAGACTGTATTTGTTCACCCTCGCATATTTATCAAGCGCTTACTACATGCACTCCATAGGAGTATTCACAAAGTAGGCAGGCTTGCTCTCTTGCGTTTAGAGGAAGGAAATCATGATAAAATTCTCAATAAGGTCTTTGTAAACTGTTTTAAAATGTAGATGCCAGTAAAATGTCATTAAATTTAAATTAATTTTTAAGTTAAGTTGATTTTAGGCTTTCCAGTGCTCTTGTGCTATGTTGTCACAGTTAAGTATTTTCAATCGGCATACATATTTCAGTGTATATATACTTTTATGGGTACTAGACAACCTCAAGGTATTTACATAACACTGAAGTAGGTCTTTCTCATACCAACCTGGCTTACCAACTTGCAAGTAAACCAGAGTATAAATCAAGAAGCATAATAAATGTAGAAATTTCCCTAGCATATTAATGTTAAAGATAATTCTAAAGGATTGATCCAGAATAAATAACCCGAAGTAAATTATCTGTAAGGGATTTTGAGAGGTTGTATTGTCTTGCTTTTATGTCATGAGTAAGCATAACATTTCTATGCTGTTCTGTGACTGAAGATTATAAAAATTGATTTGCACATTAAATTTTGTCTAAAATGTACTATAGTTCCTTGGGTCATAAAACATAGACATTCCATTCGGTTTACAATGCTTAAATAATTTTGAGTCAGATTTTTTTCTTTTTTGCCAATGGAGCTTGTGCTCCTTCCCCGCCCCCACCACCACCTTTTTCTTTTTCTTTTCTTTTTTTTTTTTTTTTTTTTGAACAATAGATCTTTTAAAGACAAGAATCCAATGACCTTTTCAAGGGTCATTTGGAACCTTGGGCAAAATGTAACAGTTCTTCCTGATGGATTTCCAGTCCAAAGTTACTGGAGACTCAAAGTCTATGGTAAATAGAGTCTAGGGAAACACAAACCTGGATCTGTCTGCCAGCTGATTATTAATACATCTGAATGGCCTGAACCCCTGACCTGTGCACTGAATCTCCGAGCAAAACTTCCCTTCTTCCTCTCTCTCCTCTATGGCACCGTAGTCTTACAGGCTTTGCTTATTTTCTTCTATGCTTTGCATTCGTGTAACCCCCATTACGATATTAAGTCAGATTTATTTTGTTTCCCACATCTGTTCTTCTCAGCCCCACTGATAGCACTTCGCGGCAAGATGAGCTAGGGAAAGAAAATAAGCAGAATGTGTGGGGTTGCCGGAGTAAAAATGGGGCTTTTTTTCCTTTGATCTCCAAGTCATGTTTTCCCTGCACAGCTTCCTCTACACATCTTGGCAAACGTCAGACGCTGAAGTCACACTACTGTGAAGGTTGGGAAGAGAAAAGGAGAAAGAACAGACAACTAAAGCCTGTGGAATTAACAATCAGGACTGTAGATAGCCCTTAAACATTAACCTAAATGTATATATTTAAAAAAAAAAAAAACTCAAGTGAATCTGTGCAAATTGCATATGCAAGTATATGCATAAATGAAATTTTTGACAGTTAAGACTCAAAATGAAAGTACTATTCAGATGATTATCTGACAGTAAAGGAAGAATTTTATCATCGACAGGAGCAAATTAATGTTGCTACAAAACTTGAAATCTTCTCCTGAAATTCCCTATTAATATTGCAGTATCAAAGCTTAAAGCATTTAATCTTCTACGATCGTTTATCTCCACAGATTTAATTATTGGCTAAAAAAAGCTAATCGTGAGTAGCAACAGAGATATGTTCATTGTCCAATTGATTCATGGCTCTTTGACCTATTTAATCATAAAAAACTAAATTCTAACCTATATTTTTTCCTAAAAGAACTAACGAGAGTTCTCTGGGCACTGAAATCCGTGCTTCAGTGTGATTTTAATTTTGCCTCACGATTATTTGACTCCCCATTTTTCTTCAGGTGAAAAACACAGCCATCAAACTGTAGTGCCAATTTTGCCCAGGATTTTTTTTTTTTTTTGGCCCTAAGGAGATCACAGTGAATCATTTAAAAAATCATTTTAGAAATTTAATTACATCGTTGTTAGGCAGGCACAGTACCACTCCTCCCCTACGGCTCCCCTCACAAAACTCCAGAAAGGAGTTCATGGCTGTGAATGTGGACCAAGTTGTGCGTAGTGTTTAGAAGCGTTAAATCCGAGCTGAGAGAAAATTAGTCCTTTTGCAAGCAGTGAAAAACCAAGGGGATCATTTCATTGTCACCACCCAGTAGCCACCAGATGCTTAGAATTCCACGTATTTTAAGGACAAACCATTCAATGACTCCTTTGACACCCAAAGTATGCCAATAATTCAATGTATTAGTTGGATGCAAATTTTATACAATAAGGTATGGAAAGCAAACTGTAATTGGGAGTGCCAGAGTGAATGGAGCTCTATCCTTTGACAGAGCCCATTGTTGAACTCCAGCCTGAACCCCCGACCCTTTACTTTGCAGGGATACAATAGCCTTTGATATGAGATGGTGGGAAACGGACTTAGAGACTCATTTCACATTCAGTTGCAATTCATCAGTTTGGCGAGGACTTTTAGCAGCTTTAATGACCACAGCAATTGATGGTTAAATCAATTTGTGCCGGTGACAGCATGGCTGGCCTCTAGACTGTAACAATCCAGGATTGCACCAGGCAGAAAAGACTCTGTTATTCAGATGTGCACGGCTCCTACTCAGCTCAGAGTGAGAACAACGGGGAGACAGTCTCTCCCAGGGCAGGCCCTGGAGAATGCACACATTCACTCCAGTGGACTACACAATGGCAGGGCTTCTTTGTAAAGTGGGGCAGTAGATTTTTCTTTTTTTTTAAGTATTGTTGCAAGTAAAAATATACAGTAGGAGACAAAGATTTCTAATATTTGACTATATCCTAAGAGAAAGTAGCAAACCAGAAAGAATTTAGCCTTTGTTTCTTTGATCAAAATGGGTGGTCCTCCTCCTGCCACCACTAGACACGCCACCCCCCAGGAAAAAAAAAAATAGGAAGAAGGCAAAAGAAAATCCACAGCAGAGATTATGGCAGAGGAGGTTTACATTTAGGAAAAAAAAAAAAAAAGAAGAAGGTGAAATAAGAACTTAAGAAACAATACTGCATTCTGAGTCAAAAAGGAGGAAATACTGCTCCCTCTCCTGTTTATCAGAGGGATTTTTCTCCCCAAGTAATTGGAAGACATATTTTTTTTTAATGTTTAAATATAAATGTTTATAATCAAAGAGGGCAGCGGCAGCATGGTGGGATGACTGGTATGGCTTATGCGATTTTTTTAGAATAAAAAATGGTAAGTAAGCCAATACTTCGCTGAGCCTAGTGTTTAATGTTTGGGAAATTTATGTGCAAAAATTGGCATTTTAAAGGTGGGGGCAGGGACAAAAAGTCATTTCACCAACATAATGTTCTGTGCCAGAATGAATGAGTGTAAGAATGACTGATTAAACCATACACAATACTTTACAGGTCTGCAGAAGATGTACCAAGGCATCTAAGAATAAGTACACATAATGGGGAATGTCCCCTTATTATTTAAACATCTGACTTGTAAAGGTTGGAAAACCTAAAGTCCACAGACGTACTTCTCTGGACTTCTAAGGTATGATAGCTGACTTAAGTAACTGTTTAGGATTTTCAAAAAAATAAAAACAAACAGGCATTAATGCTACAGTTTTTGCAAAGCAGAAATTGCCTCCCAAAGTATAGAAATCATGTTAACATAATATTAAATTTGGAATTTAATGAACCTGACTACAAGGATGGAACCTCTGTGATCCTGAGCGTTTTTTTTTCCTACCTTGTTAAAAATCGGATCAAATAACGTAATATTTTTTTTAAGCTATTGTGAGGAAGAGGGGGAAGGGGGATCTCTTTTAGAACCTGGGTAGATCCATGGGAAATGAATTGCATTAAACACGCAGCTATAGCACGGTGGAAAAAATGTAAACAACATTTTCCACCAGATTTGTCTAAACATTGAGAGAATATTGAGGTTGTACAGAGGAGGTCTTGGCACTGAGTCCAGAATCTGTACTTGGTAACTGGGGAGGGGAAAGAAAAGGAGGCGAGTTTCCATGGCAACGCTGGTGCCGAGAGCAAATGGAACAAGCAAGCATCTTCCCAAGGGAGGAAGGGAGCATGAAAAGTGGAAATGGAGGGGGAAGGGCAGTGGCAGCTTCTGAAAGGCTGGTTTATGCTGAATAAGTGTTTTTGTGCAAAGCTGTGACGTGATCCATGACAGGGTGCGTATTCTGAGAGATGTGACATCCTCTGGTCATGCGCTGCTTGGGTGATTAAAGATCACTCGGCCTGGGAATGTGTATTTGTCTTACCATCTTCAGTTCAGCTGCATACAGAGAGTGGACTCATGTCGATGTGCACATTGTCCTCCACCTTCACAATAAAATACCATGAGGCGACTAGACTAGAACTTCACATGCGTTTTTTCCTTATCATTGTACCCAGGAGTGATGTTGGGGGTGGGGGGACTTTAATTTCCCTCTCTTAGAGGAAGAGGAGGAACTATAAAGGCAGATAGATGTGGTTTCTGATACTTTCGACTGTAAAACTCTGATTCACAGTCCTGACAGCAGTGTCTCGCGTGTCACAAGGGTGTATACTTGTTCCGAAGGAATACGAGCCTCTAAAAGCTAACCTTGCTCATCTGGCTAAAATGATCATTATGGATATTTTCTTCTGATTATAAGTGGCCTTCGCGTAAAGAGGAAAACAGTAATGGCACCAAGAACAGGTGACAGATGGAGGCCTAGCTTTCCTCAATGCTCTAGAAAGAAACACATGGCCACTGAAGTACAAAGGCCTTTCATTCGAGGTCAGATTATATTGCAAATTAGCACCACATAGGAGAGCCCCGAGAAAACGTGGGCTTGGTCGCACCATTGTCCCACGATTTAAAAACAAAAACCTGGATCAGAATATATACGGGTCTGTAAACTCTGTGAGGCAGTAGTTATGTCTCCCCTTCTCCCATCCTATTTCGAGCACCCCCCACCCCCAGAGCCTACACGTAGCAGATGCTCAATACATATTTGTTGACTATTGAAAGAGTAAGTAAGATGAATCATTTTTCAAAATTGTGAGACACAACTTGTAAATGCGCAGGAAAGGAATGAACCTTTATTCACCATCTCCAATATGCCAGGCAGCATGCTCGTGTTCTCTCACTGAGCGCTCACCAATACCTAGGAGGGGAGTCGTTTATCATCCCGTGTTACAACTGGGAGTAGAGAATCCCTGGAAGCCTCACTTACTTGCCCAAATGTACACCATGGATTGAGCAGAGATTCAAACTCAACCCACTCATGATCTTTCAACTTTTCCATCCTGCTTACTTTATACCAGACAGCAATGACTAACTCCCACTTTGTTCTGACCTAAAGAACTAAAATGTGAAGAATTCATCATCATACTCCTCAGTCTCGTTGGGAACCCTCTAAAAGCTCGGGGAACAGAGCTTCAGATCTCCTTCCGCCTGCTCCTTGGAAGACAGTGAAGGCCAGGATCGGAAATCAAAAGCTAGATTAACCGAATACAGCTCTCAGCCCTTCACGTATAATGGAGCTAAGATTCTGTGGAAGTAAAAGTAGCCGTGTTCCTCAGTTCAGATGGAATCTTGGTGCAGCCCATATTTCTCCTGCCTCCTCTTTTGTGTTGCTTCCTACATTCTGTGATTCAGTGTCTGCCAAGACTGAGCCCCTCTGGACTGACAAAGCTCTACCCGGATCCTTCTCAACCCCTTCCTTTCCCCCATCTTCTCTCTATTGACTCCATTAAAAAAAAAAATCAATTCCAGTGAATCCAATGGCATCTCCATTTCATTATCAGTCAACATATTTTACTCTAAACTTAGTCTTCACACAAAGAGATGGAAAAATATTCCATGCTCATGGATTGGCAGAATTAATATTGTAAAAATGTCAATGTTACCCAGGGCAATTTATACGTTTAATGCAATCCCTATCAAAATACCATGGACTTTCTTCAGAGAGTTAGAACAAATTATTTTTAGATTTGTGTGGAATCAGAAAAGACCCCGAATAGCCAGGGGAATTTTAAAAAAGAAAACCTTAGCTGGGGGCATCACAATGCCAGATTTCAGGTTGTATTACAAAGCTGTGGTCATCAAGACAGTGTGGTACTGGCACAAAAACAGACACATAGATCAATGGAACAGAATAGAGAACCCAGAAGTGGACCCTGAAATGTACGGCCATCTAATATTCGATAAAGGAGGAAAGACTATCCATTGGAAGAAAGACAGTCTCTTCAATAAATGGTGCTGGGAAAATTGGACATCCACATGCAGAAGAATGAAACTGGACCACTCTCTTTCACCATACACAAAGATAAACTCAAAATGGATGAGAGATCTAAATGTGAGACAAGATTCCATCAAAATCCTAGAGGAGAACACAGGCAACACCCTTTTTGAACTTGGCCACAGTAACTTCTTGCAAGATACATCCACGAAGGCAAAAGAAACAAAAGCAAAAATGAACTATTGGGACTTCATCAAGATAAGAAGCTTTTGCACAGCAAAGGATACAGTCAACAAAACTAAAAGACAACCTACAGAATGGGAGAAGATATTTGCAAATGACATATCAGATAAAGGGCTAGTTTCCAAAATCTATAAAGAACTTATTAAACTCAACACCAAAGAAACAAACAATCCAATCATGAAATGGGCAAAAGACATGAAGAGAAATCTCACAGAGGAAGACATGGACATGGCCAACATGCACATGAGAAAATGCTCTGCATCACTTGCCATCAGGGAAATACAAATCAAAACCACAATGAGATACCACCTCACACCAGTGAGAATGGGGAAAATTAACAAGGCAGGAAACAACAAATGTTGGAGAGGATGCGGAGAAAAGGGAACCCTCTTGCACTGTTGGTGGGAATGTGAACTGGTGCAGCCACTCTGGAAAACTGTGTGGAGGTTCCTCAAAGAGTTAAAAATAGACCTGCCCTACGACCCAGCAATTGCACTGTTGGGGATTTACCCCAAAGATTCAGATGCAATGAAACGTCGGGACACCTGCACCCCGATGTTTCTATCAGCAATGGCCACAATAGCCAAACTGTGGAAGGAGCCTCGGTGTCCATCGAAAGATGAATGGATAAAGAAGATGTGGTTTATGTATACAATGGAATATTACTCAGCAATTAGAAACGACAAATACCCACCATTTGCTTCAACGTGGATGGAACTGGAGGGTATTATGCTGAGTGAAATAAGTCAATCGGAGAAGGACAAACAGTGTATGTTCTCATTCATTTGGGGAATATGAATAATAGTGAAAGGGAATATAAAGGAAGGGAAAAGAAATGTTGGGAAATATCAGGAAGGGAGACAGAACATAAAGACTCCTAACTCTGGGAAACGAACTAGGGGTGGTGGAAGGGGAGGAGGGCGGGTGTTGGAGGGGAATGGGTGACGGGCACTGAGGTGGACACTTGACGGGATGAGCACTGGGTGTTTTTCTGTATGTTGGTAAATTAAACACCAATAAAAGTTAAAAAAAAAAAAAATAAAAAAAATAAACTTAGTCTTCATAGAATAATTCTTCACTACACGTTCATGATCTTCTCTTCCTTCTGAGTGCAAGCTGTTGTTTTTCTTCTCCCTGTCTTCCAAGGATCATAAAACTCCCAAATTCCCACCAACATTTTGAGATCATTATTCTTTCACCTTTGTTTAAAAAGGTAGGATGCACCTTTATTTACATGATTTTGTTTTCCATAAATCTCACTTCACTCCATTTTTTTGTCTCCAAATGACACTCCTTGAAAGTAAGTTTCAAACAGGTTAAATAACTGACCTAGTTTTTGAAGTGGAGTGGGAATTGGCCCCCACGGACGTTCTCTTCACAGCATCATACTTCCTCTCTATCTGGTTAAACTGACCTCTATCTGCCATCTACCAATTTTCACATGCATCCACAGTCCCTGAAGACTCTGTCAATTGACTCATATTGTTCCTCTCCATTGCTAGCATCCTGGGGCTTGCCAATGTTCCCCGTGATCATGTATCTTAGCACTATCTATGCTCTGCCCTGATAATCTTATCCTATATTTCAGAAACCTACTCTCGTGGGTATACCCAAACCAGTTTCTCAAAATGTGGCCAAGAAGACCTCTGATGATCACCAATGGTGTCAGCAAACATGTGGCAATTTAGAGCAAAAGATAATGAAACTACCTTGTTGACTTTCACTTCACAAATCTCCTTCACTTATTCCGTAAGTATTCATCACACACTAATGAATTGCCAGACACTATTGTAGGCACTGAAGATAGAGCAGGGAACAAGACGGGTAAGGTCTTGTTTTCATGGGACTCATGATCTTAGGGAGAAATAAACAATTGTAAGTTATTATACATTGAAAGAAAAAAAGCAACAGAGCACCAAATAGTCAAATATAATATTCATCTACTCAACAAATATTTCCTTGAGTTTCTCCTCAGTGTCAATCACTGATGTACATAGTGTGGATGCAGCAGCAACCATAAAATGCTAAATCCAGAAAATATTCACTCCCAAGAGAGATAATAATATGAAACCTATCATATGACTTTATCATTAGAGTAGAAATTCTTTTAACCAGAGTTGGTCCATGATCATCAACATATCATGAGAACTTGTTCTTTATCAATGCTAGGGTGTCTGGGATTAAAACACGAAGGTGTTTGTGTAATCATCTGTTCTGTTCTGTGTGTAAGGATCTTTGCTGGAGGGGGATCCCTGGGTGGCGCAGCAGTTTGGGGCATGCCTTTGGCCCAGGGCGCGATCCTGGAGACCCGGGATCGAATCCCACATCGGGCTCCCGGTGCATGGAGCCTGCTTCTTCCTCCGCCTGTGTCTCTGCCTCTCTCTCTCTCTCTCTCTCTCTGTGACTATCATAAATAAATAAATAAAAAATTTTAAAAAATGTAAAAAAAAAAAAAAGGATCTTTGCTGGAGTGTTCAGCTGAGAGCTCCTTAGAACCATGAGTCTCCTTGGTCGAGAAGTTGAGCAGGTTTAGGATTTCTTATCTGCTGAACAGGATGAGAATTTTTGTTTGTTTGTTTTCCCCAGAATAATCAATTCCCCTGTTCTCTGGGAGACTCCTTTTTAGTCGGGGAGGGAGGGATGCTCATTTCTGAGCAAATAACAATAAACAAATTAATTTCAAAGTACAGGGCATGAGGATATAAGACATCTAAATGATATATATTCATATGTGTGATAAATAACCTGTCATAATAAAATAATGTGATAGAGAGAGAGATGAGGGATAGGGTTTGAGATGTGGGAAAAAGAGAATAAATAGGTGTTGTCAGGGAAGTCCTCCAGAAAGAGAAGACTTGAGAACTAAAGAATGAGAAGTGCCAGAAATTCCATTGTTTTCAATAACCATCACAGGCTTATAGGGCCTACCTGTGCAACACTGAAGTAGTCAATATGTTATATCCAACACTTAAGTTTAAAGTCTTCTCAGCTAATATGTTGTTTCAGAACCTACCTGGTTTTGTTTGCAGTTGTTATGCTTTCACATATCTCAAATTCAGAAAAAAAAAAGTGGATTAGTGACTCCAGAGTTGTTTATTAAAACACAAATGTGGCAAAAATCATCCACAGATTACTACAACCAGGAAAGTCACTTACAGTGTACCAAACCCCAGGATAACATCTGACGTGAACTTCTCTGTGCAAGACAAGTGAATCTGCAAGTGTAATCATTTCACGTAAGTGAAGGAGGACAAAACAAGAATACTCTACATAATAATGAATATCTGAAAATTCAATTTTATTGAACCAGTGATCAATTAGTCTCAGTGCATTTCCTGTTGAAAGTACCTCAAATAATGGTATAAAACCATAAAAGCTTTTACATTGTTTCCCAAAAAAGCACAGTGACCTCTCTGGTAAGCCAATTGACTTTTTCCAGAATGAGGAACAAATAATGGTTTCCAGTATAGAAGAGATGAATTTATTGGCCAGAGGCGGAGAAGAAACTGAACAACAGAGACAACAAAATCATAGGCCTCATAGTGCAAACAAGTATAAACCTACTATGGCTGGGAAGTTTACAAGACTATTAGCAAAGCAAATTTAAGAGCGAGAGAGAGTATGTGTGTATATGGGGAAGGAAGCCAAAGGAGTTGCACGCATGATACACCAGCATATTTTGCACATTATCGACAATGTATGACGTAGAAGAGCAATTGCAGTGACGTCTGTGTGCTCACCAATATTCGCTTTATGGTTCTACAGATGCCACTAAGGTGTAGAGCACGAACTAGGTCCTAGTACGTGCGGGATGCGTATGAGAGGAAAGTACTAGGTGATGACTTGTTCTGTTAATCATTGAAAATCCACAGCCACGAAGATGTGAGTCTGGGTGCGTAGCGACTATTCTGGTTCATTTAGATCAATGCTGGCAAATTCCGACGACGTGTGCCGCAACAGGCTACGTTGCTACCCACCTAAAGCTAACTGCACCTGCTTGGCAAGCGATCCGTGGCTTCATTCACAGAGACGTTGGTAATGAGCCCTGTATCTCCTGATGCAGGTCAGCATGGAAGGAAACCTGAAACTTGGTGAACACAATTAAATGAGATCCCTGGGTGTATGGTTTTTGAATTCTTTTATGGAGAAATAGATTGAGCAGGAACTATAAGAAAGCTCGCTGGTTGTTGAAGGAAAAAATACCTCTATTTTTGAACTAAGGAACAGGTTATAAATACTTTATAACGACACTGATATTGCTCATAACAGTTTCAAGTGACTTTCTCAAATACTCTACCTCACATAACCTGCACTTCAATATAAAAAATTGCACATTTTAATGTTGAGAATCATTTGAAAAAAAAAAAAAAACTACCAGGATTTCTTAAAGACATGGAATCGCTGTGTTAGCAGGTCAGTTGCTCAAAGCTCCATGCCTTCCCAAACCTTCACCGTTTTTTTTTTTTTTCACTTATGAGAGAAATTGATACCATATAATCAAGTTTTTTTTTAATTGCGGCAAAAAAAAGAAACCCACTAAACAAAATTTATCATCCCAACTACTTTTAAGTGGACAGTTCAGTAGTGTTAACTGTATTCATATCATTGTGCAACAGATTCCTAGAACTTTCCATCTTGTAAAATTAAAATTCTATACCCATTGGACAACAACTCCCCATTTCTACCTCCTCCTCACTCCTAGCAAACCATCTTCTATCTTCCATCATTCTATCTTCAAACTTTTATCTTCTAGGAGTTTGATTACTTTAAGTACCTCGTATAAGTGGAATCATACAGTGTTTGTCTTTTTGTGATTGACTCACTTCACCTGGTGTGACATTCTCAAAGTTTCTGTGTTGCAACATGGGACAGGATCTCCTTTTTTAAGGCTGCATAATACTCTGTTGTGTGTATCTCCTACATTGTGTTTGTCCATTCATCTGTCGATGGACATTTGGGTTGTTTCCATCTCTTAGATATTGTGATTAAAGCTGCATTGAGGGATCCCTGGGTGGCGCAGTGGTTTGGTGCCTGCCTTTGGCCCAGGGCGTGATCCTGGAGACCCGGGATCGAATCCCACATCAGGCTCCCGGAGCATGGAGCCTGCTTCTCCCTCTGCCTGTGTCTCTGCCTCTCTCTCTCTCTCTCTCTGTGACTATCATAAATAAATAAAAATTTAAAAAAAAGAAAATTAAAACACAACATACCAAAACTTATTAAAAAAATAAATAAATAAAAAATAAAGCTGCTTTGAATACGGGTATGCAAATATCTCCTGAGATCCTGCCTTCAGTTCTTTTGAATACATACCCAGAGGTGGGAATGCTGGATCATGGGGCCATTGTATTTATAATTTTGGGGGGAATTTCCATACTATTTACCATAGGGGTGCACCATTTTATATTTCCACCAACAGTGCACAAGTGTTCCAATTTCATCACATCCTTGCCAAGACTTGTTACTTTCTGGTGGGTTTTGTTGTTGTTGTTGTTGTTGTTTGGTTTGGTTTTTGGTTTGTTTGGCATTTTTGCTAGCCTTCTCAATGGGTATGAGATAACTCATCATGTTTTGCATATCTCTAGTGATGAGTGATGTTGAGCATCTTCTTGGCTTGTTGACCATTTGTATGTTTTTTTTCAGAGAAATGTCTATTCAAATCCTTTGCTTACTTTTTAATTGGGTTGTTTGATTTTTTTTGTTGTTGTTGTTTTTGAGCGGTAGCTCTTTATCTACTCTGGTTAACCCTTAGTCACATATATGATTTGCAATGGTTTTTTCTCATTCCATCAGATGCCATTTACTTTGTTGATTGCTTCTTTTTTTTTTTAAACTGAATTTCTTTGAACCATTTCAACTCACTTCTTTTTTTTTAATATCTTATTTATTCATGAGAGACACAGAGAGAGAGACAGAGACACAGAGACACAGAGACACAGGCAGAGGGAGAAGCAGGTTCCATGCAGAGAGCCTGATGCAGGACTCAGTCCTGGGACCTCAGGATCATGTCCTGGGCCAAAGGCAGGCACTAAATCGCTGAGCCACCCAGAGATCTCCCAATTGTGTCTTTTGATGTGCACAAGTTTTTAAGTTTGATGCAGTTCCATTTGTCAATTTTTACTTTTGTTGCCCATTGCTTTTGTTGTCATAGCCAAGAAACTACTTTCAAATCCAATAAAATAAAGCACTTCTCCTATGTTTTCTTCTGGGAGTTTTATAGCTTCAGGTCTTACATTTAGGTCTTTAATCTATTTTGACTTAATTTGTGTATACAGCATAAAGTAAGGATCTTACTTTATTCTTTTTCATGTGGATATTCAGTTTGCCCAGCACCATTTGTTGAAGAGTCTCACCCTTCCCTGTGGTGTGGTCTTGCCACCCTTGCTGAAGATCATTTTACCATATATGAAAGGATCTTATTTTTAAGCCACATTCAAATTCTCAAAAATTAATATCTAATTTCCAGAGATAAATACAACTAAATGGATTAAAAATGTTGTTGTATTTCTCTCCAAACTTCTACACTGAGTGGGCAATGCTTGTTAGCAGTCCTGGAAGTAGTTTAAGTGAGGAATCGCTCTCAATTTCTGCACACATTCAATCTGAGCATTCAACACTGTTTGACAGCTGCCAAATAAGTATTTCCATGCTACAAACTCATGATTGTGAGGCTAGAATTAACTTAATACAAATAAAGCCTGAGAATAGAGAAACTGTTGAGTATAGTTCCTAATCTGTGCATTAAGCTATCTATAATTGAGATTGATATCAAGACGTCAGTGAAAAACTAGGAAAATCCCCTCACTAATACTAAATAATGATCATCATTATTTTTCCCCCATTCTGCTTCACCTGTTTTGTCCATCCCCAATGATCGTTTTTCTTAACAAACATTAAAATGTAGTTTGCCCTTTATTTTTTATATTGTGACAATTTTTCTACTTAGTTCAATATGTTAGTTTATTATACCCCACATATCCATTAAGTGAGGTAAGACCACACTTTGGAAAGCTCTGTCTTAAATCTGTGACTTAATCTACAATTTAAATCTACAACTGCTTTAACAGTGCCATCCAATAGAAAATAAATGCAAGCCATATATGCAATTTTAAGTGCTCTAGTAGCCACGTTAGAAAAGATGTAATAGGCGATGTTAACTTTAATAATATATTCCTTTTAAAATGCCCCAAATATTATTATTTCAACATGAGCTAAATATTTTTAAGATATTGAGATATTTTGTATTCTTTTCTTCCCAGCACGTATTCACAATCTGGTCCATATTGTGCATTTGCAGCACTTCTCACTTGCTCTTACATCTCGACTCGGAGCAGCTGCATGTGACTAGTGACTACTGTACCAGACCGCACAGTCCTGAAACTTTAACCTTACAAATCAGATTCTCTGATCTTAACCCTCTTCGCATTGACTTCTTTCAATATCTTTCTGTCACTAAACCTAAACTTAAACCCCAAAGAGATCCTTTCCTTTGATGCTACACTTCTCTGAGTCCAATGATTCCCCCAGGCCTTTGCTAGGAAAGCCCTCTAGTCAATGTGCTTCACTGGCCAGACCATTCTGGAATGCCGAACCAATTTGAGCACTCACCTTCCTATTTATTTTCCAGACCACGGACACTACTGAAGAAAGTATATAACCATGCTGATTGGCATCATTTCACACGTGTCCCTTTCACCCTGTGCGGGTATGCGAGGGTCTTCAACTCTCCATTATATATTACAGTCACTGTAGCTCCTTTCCACTCCTTCAGCAGACAGTCATAGGTAGAAGACCCTTCTAATGTCCCATGATATTCCTTCCCCCCACAATCTTAGCAGACTGTCTAGTCCCCTATTTCAGAGGGAGTAGAGGTGATCAAGCATGCCCAACAGTCAGACACTTGCCTCTTCAAGGCAAACCCCTTCTACCTGAACTCTTCAACCCATCCTCTCCCAGATTTCTCGGTGACTGTGGGAAAAGCAAGAGCACCGGATGACATCCACGTTAAATATTAATGTAATTACTCCGCTTCTTAAGGAGACTTTACATTATTGTTCCCATTCTGGCACTAGATATGGGACTTTCAGCAAATGTTTCCATACCTCAGCTTTCTCATCTTAAAAGCTAGGCTGGGTGAATTCTGTTGTTCCTTTTAGTTCCAGTGTTTTAGACTCTACAGTCCTGCATAACAGAAAATGAGCTTTGATGTGCTGAACAGAATCAGAGGAGAGGAAAATGAGTATGTGTAGGACCAGGTGGCCTCCATTCCTTTCTGGATCTGCAACCTCACATTGACCCAAACCTCTTCGGGACACTGTTCTTCAGCTATAAAGTTGAGTTAGTAACCAATCCACAGAATGGCTCTGAAAACTTAAAGGCACAGCACCTACATGGACAAGTGTCTCCTAGGACAGTGCCTATGCCAGAGCAGGGACTCAATTTCCATTAATTGTTTCAGGCAAGGGCAGAGGCATCGTGGAGGTTGTTGCCTGTCTGCTTACAGACACAACTGTGCCCTGTTCTTGCAAACTACATTTCCCAGGCTCCCCTGTTAACTGGCTTTCTGGCATGTTTGGCCCCTCAGAGGCACCGGTTGGTAACTAAAGGTGGAAGGAGGGAAAAATAGAGAATTCTTCTTCTTTTTTCTATGCCTCGGCAGCATTTAACATGGCTCCAGCTCCCTGTCAGACACCCCCTACCTTAATGGTCCTATGTCCTTGGTCACAAGAGACAGCCCCTAATTCTGGGTTCTACTTATACCACCTTCTGTGTCCCTTTGCCCCTCCTGAGGTTCATCCCTTTGTTTAACATATTTAGTGAATCCTACTTTCTGGCTGGACCCTGGCCGATGCAGCCATGACAGTGTCATTTGTCTTTGGGGAATGGATGAGGATTTTAACACTGCGAGTAAAGGAATGAGCCAGGTAACCTATAAAGACCCTTATTCGGTTTCAATCACCTAATTCTTACACTTTGTTAAATTCAAATATTCATTACATTAATTTCACAGCCTAATGTTTAGTTTCAGAGCTTCTCAGAGAAGTGCTAGGTTCACAGGATGAGCAAAATTGGGGGATATAAAACTTGGTGAGTCCAATGCACCGCAGCTGGTCTTAATAGCAAAGCCACAGGGTAGAAATCGTATGCATCAGACTACCCTGGGCCAGACCAACTGTATTTTATGATCACAGGTCTGGTTTTCCCACAGCATATCCTCCCACAGCTAATGGCTTCCATGATTTGAAACTCTTTCCCCATTCCTGCAGGCCTTGCTGCTTTGGAATGTTGAGGTTTCTAATGCTAATCTTAACCACATTCTCCCCTCTGTGTTATGCACTAGGATGGATCAAAGCAGATTCATATGCAAGAAATAAGATTTTCGGAAAATAAAACTCAAACTTTTCTTGGGCTTATACACTAAATGAGAATTCATTTCTTGTATACCACATTATTTCTCAGAAATACTTTCTGTCTGGAGCTAATAGATGCCTTGCCAAAAGTTCAGATCTCTTAGAAAAACCACATTAATGGTTTCCCCTGACCTCCCGACCTCTTCACCTCTGTGCTCCTCTGTTGCAATGTCAAACATTCTGTTAGCAGGTAATGAAACGGAGATTCAAACCTGAGAATGCTGCTGTCACAATCTGCACTCTCAATCACTGCCCAAACTGAGAGATGGGTTCTTTAGTAAATGCCTCCATGGTTGTAATGTTTTTTTTTTTTTTTTTACCTAAAATGTTTTAATTTAAATTTTAAATAATTCCAGACTTTTAAAAAGTTACAAAAATTATATAATTTTCATATTCCCTTCCCTCAGGCTCCCCCAGCACAGTTACCCAAATGAAGAAATTAATATTAATACACTACTAATTAACAATACTAATCTATAAATATTATTCAGATATCGCCAACTGTCCCATTAATGACCTTTTTCTGACTCAAGATCCAATCCAAGACCAAACATTACATTTACTTGTCATATCTCCTTGGTGTCCTTCATCTGGAACAGTGCTTCAGTTTTTCTTTGTTTTTCATTATCTTGATACTTTGATGCCATTATTTTGTCAACTGGCCGCTTGAGTGTCCACTATAATCTTAAGGCTCAAGAAAGCTGGACATTGATCAGCAGGAAGTGTCCAAACCTTAACAGAAAGACGTGGAACTGGTGTACATCAAACCCTATATTTGATGGGATGCAATACCTGGCCTCTCAAGGAGAATCCACGGGTCGTGGCCTTGTGGCGACTCGGCTCAGGTGCCCTCTCCAAAGCAAGCAATCTCATGACCGGCAAGCCTTTCTCATAGCACTACTGGTTTGTAATGAATTAGAGAAATATTTCATCCTGCTGGGTAATCTCTATGAATATGATCTCTCAAGCATTTTCTGCCCCAAACCAATTATCTTGAGAAGCATATGAAGGAATTTAGTTCATTTTCCTGTACGTGTTCTTCTTGAGCATTTCCAGATAACTGGCTCCAGATGAATTCCTCACATGGATGAAAGCCACCAATATCACATTTCTATTGTGATATAGGTACGACAGGCAGTGTCTCCATGTTTTAAAATCTAAGTTAGCTATTTGCCAGTTTCAGGTTATGACCTATTTTAATCCCTTAGATGATCCAGGCAATACAGCCGTTGATGTTGCTTAGACTAATCCCTGTCTCAGCCATAACTATCACACTAGAATTTTTCTCAATAGATATTCTAAATATTGAATGTAACAATATGCGGGGGGGAAAGACAAAAGTTCTTTTAAGTTATGGTGTAATTCATGTAATATAAAATAAGCATGTTTCAAATTGGTGGCTGCTGAGGAGTGAGGGCTTTCTCATACAGTTCAATAAAAAACTACTCATTATCCTCCTATGACCATTCTTGGTTCCTTCTTGGACTTGATCGTGAAAATTCTCATTCGTTGGTCAATGTGATAAACTCAATACTTTTCCATACTGAAAAGTAAGACATTAATACTTTGTAAAGCAATAATAGTTCTCATGCCTACTGGTTTTTGGATGCCTTTATGCCCTTAAAGGTTATTGAGAACTCCAAAGAGTTTTTGTTTTATTGGATTTTATCCATTACTGTCTACCATGATTGAAATTGAAACTGCAAATAGGGCGCCTGTGTGGCTCAATCAGTTAAGTGCCTTCAGCACAGGACATGATCCAGAGTCCTGGGCTTGAGCCCCACATCCTCCCCAGGAGGGAGCCTACTTCTCCCTCTCCCTCTGCCTTTCTTTCCCCCCTGCTTATGCTCTCTGGCTCTCTCTCTTTGTCAAATAAATAAATAAAAATCTTGGGATGCCTGGGTAGATGCTTGGGATGCTCTAGTAGAGCCCCTCAATATCTGACCCATTCAGATGTCCTCAGACCAATAGACTGAATCCTCTTCATCCAATTCCCTAAAATCTTGGGATGGTTCAGCGGTTGAGTGTCTGCCTTCGGCTCAGGGCATGATCCCCTCCCGGGATCCAGTCCCACATCTGGCTCCCTGTGGGAAGCCTGCTTCTCCCTCTGTCTGTGTATCTGCCTTTTTCTCTGTGTCTCTTATGAATAAAAAAATAAAATCTTTTTTAAAAAATTAAAATATTTAAGAAAAAAATCAAAACTGAGAATATTTTAAAACATTTACATATCAATTCACTTAAAATAATTATTCTTCTTTGGTCATCCAAAAATGGGCATTGCCATAATTTAATAAAATCCTTGCCTCCAAAAAATATCTTTAATCACCACTTTTAGCACATGCACTTAGAAGATACAAAATTGATTGGAGGAGATAATAGGTTAGGACCCACCAAAAAAAAAAAAAAACTTTCAAAAATAAAAAGGGGACTAAAATGATCAAGAAATTTTATAAATTGACCCAAGGAGCCAAAAGATGACAGTATTTTGTATTGTATTATATCACTCTGAAATTTGTTACCAAGATTTCTTAAGTAATTTCCCTACCGTATTTTCACTTCTCAAAATCAAATCCTAAAGGCTTTGCTATCACTCAGTTCAAATACTGCTTCATATTGCAACTTCTTATATATTACCAAATTTTAAATTGACCTCATTCAGCTTCAATATTCTTACAAAAACCTACAAAGTGTGACTACTTAATTGTCACAAATAAAGTTTTTATCTTTATTAAAGTCCTTTAGAAAAATTTTAAAAAGGCGATTTAAATCTCCAAGCACAGGAAACAGATGAAATAATACTTTAACCACCACCATTCCACCAGTCATTTGAAAGCAGCAGGCCTGCAGACAGTTCTTAACTTGGGCTATCCTGGTTCCTGACCCAACCATTTCTCATTAGAGGCTCCATGTAATGTCTGCAATGAATAAATAGGCTTCTGGAACATAACATGACTCAATAAAAATAACCTTATCCTAAAGCCTTTTTAGTTGTAGAGTTATCAAATCTCATGATATATTTAATAATTATTTCTGATACATTTTTTTCTAGAAATCACCTTGTGTATCACCACCACCACCACTGCTCCCAGATATTTTTAATAATAGACTCAAGTGGTAAAGTCAAGGCCTTGACTTCATATATTTCCTTAAAATTGCTGCCCCAAACATAAGCTGTTTATAGGTTTCAAGTCGGATTGAAATACCCGCAGATGCATCACTTCTAATTAATGATCAAAACATAAGCTTTTAGTTTTTCTAATAGTATTCTCTCAACCTAATTGGGAGGTACCCTAATTAGAATTCTGGTTATGAATGAAAACCAACTCAAATTATCTTACAAAAACAACAGAGTTCATTGGGTGTATACAGGGCCAATTCATTGAACTGAGAAAGAAAAGCAGAAATTGAGACAGTCTTACAGACTTTGGGGACTGCAATCAAAAATTCAAATGCTGCTGGGGCACCAGGTCAGCATCCAACTCTTGATTTCGGCTCAGGTCATGATCTCAGGGGTGTGAGATCGAGCCCCACCATGGGCTCCACAATTACAGGGGGTCTGCTTGAGAGTCTCTCTCTGCCCCCCTGGCTACCCTCCCCCAGCTCACATGTGCTCTCTCTCAATAAACAGATATATAAAATCTTCTTTAAAAAATTCAAATGGCAAAGTATTATCTCTCTCGGTCCCTCTTATCTCCTTTTCTGTTTCTCTGTGTGAGCCGTGTATGCAGGCACATCTTACCTTGACTGCTCTCTACTTGTGGGTTCTTCTTCCAGGTTTCATCTCTGCCAGGAAATGTATACATCAGCAGCTCTGGGGTTCCATCCTTGCAACTCCAACAACAGAGAGAGGAGGCCTAACTAGTGTCATGTCCCCATCCTTTAAATCAAACTAGCTAGAAGTTAAGAACCCCCAATTGGACAACCACAGGTAGTGTGACCACTCACAGGACAAGATGTGGAGGGAAGTCCAGCCAAAACTACTTGGCTGGAGTCAAGGGAGGGAAGGTTCTCAAAGAAAGATGAAACATACCTCCAGAAGAATGGGACAGAGTGGTGCTTTTCAAAGAAAACAAAAGATATTGACTATAGATAGCTTCTCATATCTACTACAAATACTGACTTTAAAATTATCAGGTGTGTTTTAAATTTAATTAATTGTTCAGCTCCATCAATTTTTATTCATCTTAAAATAATTAATCTTGGGGCGCCTGGGTGGCTCAGTGGTTGAGCGTCTGCCTTTGGCTCAGGTTATGATCTCGGGGTCTTGGGATCGAGTGTCTCATCGGGTTCCCCGTGGGGATCTTGCTTCTCTCTCTGCCTGTATCTCTGCCTTTCTTTCTGTCTTTCATGAATAAATAAAGAATAAACAATCTTTCCTTTACTCCTCATTTCACAACCACTACTCTAGTAGAGCCCCTCAATATCTGACCCATTCAGATGTCCTCAGACCAATAGACTGAATCCTCTTCATCCAATCCCCTAAAGCTTCACTTTCACACAAACCCTGCCCTGCCCTAGTCAAAGAGGCCCCACCAATAGCTCTTCCTGACAAGTGTCATAGTTCTTTGCATTTCTCAGATCCTAGAATGCCTCTCCCTCGCCCACCTTTGTTTTCAGCCCTGAACCCTTCCTTTAGTTACATCTATCAGGTTCTAATCTGATGTCTTCCCATGCAATCAGCCCTTACTTTCCTTCTCCTCCTGCCAGCACATACAATCCAGGGCACATTATATAAATCTTTACTGTTGCAATTCTTGTGCATTAGACCAGCAGCCTGAGGAAAGGTGTTCTAGTTTTG
This sequence comes from Vulpes lagopus, assembly GCF_018345385.1. NCBI lineage: Eukaryota > Metazoa > Chordata > Mammalia > Carnivora > Canidae > Vulpes > Vulpes lagopus. Next base: position 4,006,667 of record NC_054824.1, read on the forward strand.
TACCTGCTGCTGTATCTGTCCAGCCTACAGCTCCTCAGGCTCCTCCTAATTCTGAGTTTAGGTTTACTTTGTTCATCATACTTTGCTTAGGTTCTATATTTCCCTTATATATTATTGTTCACAGTTTTTATCTTACCCTTTCAATGGGATATTCCCTAAACAACGCAAGGCCTTAGTAAACCCTGGGTAGCTGGGTATAATTCCAATGCAAAAAGTAAAATGCTCTAGTTTTTAGACAGTAGTTGCATTATCTGGATTCTAGGTGGCTTTTCCTTACTACAGTACATTACTAAGACTTCAACCCTCATGTACTGAATAAGCAAAATAATGTTTAATAAGAGTGATAATTGCAGGAAGATAGAAATGGAGATGGACAATAGTGGAATCTCATAGCACAGACCTGGATTTATTTCAGACCTGAGAATATGGAAAAAATGAGATAATCACTAAATGCAAAAATATATCAGTTGTGGAGGAAGGCAAGAGAGAGAACATGAAGTAACCAGAGGAAGAAGTAAAAAGGAGCATAATCCATCGCTTGTTCTTCAGCTTCTATAAGATATATCTGCTTTGAGCTTTATAACTTAGTGGCTTTTTCTTCTTAGAGCACTCTTCCATCTCAAAGTAGTTTCTGGATACCACATTTAAAATAAAAGTTAAATAGAGACGCCGGGGTGGCTCAGTGGTTGAGTGTCTGCCTTTGGCCCAGGGTGTGATCCTGGAGACCGGGGATCGAGTCCCACATCGGGCTCCCTGCATGGAGCTTGCTTCTCCCTCTGCCTGTGTCTCTGCCTCTCTCTCCCTCTGTGTGTTTCTCATGAATAAATAAGATAAATAAATAAATAAATATCTTTTAAATAAATGAAAATTAAATAGAGTAAATTAAACTACCTCAACTTCATGTCTTGAAACCTTAGTATGTGCAATTCTGATGTCTATTGCTGTTTGCTCACTGGCCTGGCAATGACGCACCCGTACAGCTTCCCAGTGTTTGCGAGACTTTCTCTGTGCCGCTGGAGAGGTGTGCCCCAAACTCTATAGGATATGTGTGAATATATGTCCTGTTGGACCCTCTAAAATGAGAGCTCCTAAGACTCAGGCAAGCACACCAGGTATCCTCTCTCTTCCTCTTCAGCTACCACACCAAGTCAATCCTACTGATATTCGGGCAGAGAAAATGATCAACCTTGTTTTGCTTTTTATAATTATCCCCTCTGCCAGGTAGGAAACTAGGACAATATCTCGGCATGATGAGTTTGTGGTGTTCTTCTCTTTTTTGAAGCAGAGAACAAATGACACTCCAGCTCTTTTGGAATTGTAATACGACATGATTCCGAGCCATGGCAGCATTTAGGTCATTAAGTCTAGTACCCATCCAGGACTTGCCTCCGACAACAATCACTGCCCTGAAGAGCATTTTGTTAGATAAGAGTGGGATGGGGAGGGAATACATTACACCCATTATTTCAAATAGCTCTCGTTGCTGTGAATAAATTAGAAGGGAAAAAAAAAGAAATCTTCTCGTAAGGAGAACTTAAAGAATGCCATACTCTGCTGGTTTAGGATGCTGTGGTCTATAATGCGATGATACATTTGTGAAGGATGTAGTCTACAGAGGAGAAAGTATGAAAAGACCCTTAGTATAACAGTGTGAAGTGCCTTAAAATAATTTTTTAAATGGAGTACAGATCTTGCTGCACCCTGCTTCCAGTAAAAGGCAAAGCAGAAAAAAAAAAAAAAAAAAAAAGCCTGATACTGGTTGCTATGGCAGCAAGTGCAAAGAGTGAGTCTGAATTCTGTGTCAAGGTAATGAATTTAGCATCTACAGGAAAAGAAATGGATTTCCTGTCACACACTGTAAATCCACCACCGGAAATGAACACATTGTAGTCATTTTGGGATGTTTAAAACCCATTTAAGATGTGCAAAAGTGGTAGAAAGAGTGCATCAGATTACCTCAAGGGACTCAGTTTTTCCCCATCAGTGTGTTTCCATCCATGTCTGTGAGAGGAGCAGGAAAGAACCTTCCACGTGAATCTGGCAGTTTGTACTCAGCAGGTTCCAAAGTGACTATGGCACGGCCAAGATTTTTCCTCAAGGCCTTGTTGCTGCTCTGGACTGCTAAAAGCTTCTTCTCAGGGGATGCTCTTCAGGAGGGCAGTTCACCCCTTCCTTGACCCTTGATAATTCTCTCATTCTTACTCCTGCCCATATCCAGGGCCATCCTCTAATGGGCTTTCCTGGGCCTACTCCTCAGCTCTCCCCACTCTATCACAAAAATAGTGTTGTACTATTTTTGTTACTGGTCTCTTAGGTTGGCAGCTGAATAAGCCATTTTCAAAATAATAATAATGATGATAAGCGCGTGACTATAAATACTGTATCTTACTGAACTGAGAAATATAATATATTGTTTAGGAAGCACCAGAGAGTCATATTCACTTTCACACGTAGAATGGTAACTACTTACCTAGATATTCTATATTTAGTAATTATGTCAAGATGATTATAGATGAATGCAGCGACAGACTTAAACCTCAAAAACAAAACACTAAAAATGTTAATTTTCTATTGATGGCCCTGCCTGATATGAGTAAAGCAGCCCCCTTATCTTGTAGCTCTGCCATCTGGAGTGCCTGAGCTCCAAGCATGACCTGGGAGGGAAAGAGAGATGGAGGGCAAAACCTTGGAGGTGGCATCCATTACTTCCAACCACATCTCACTGGCCAGAAACCAGTCAGAAGACAATCAGAACCGCAAGAAAGCATGTGAACATGAGCAATTTCTTTTTTTTTCTTTAACTTTTTTTTTAAATTTATTTATGATAGTCACAGAGAGAGAGAGAGGCAGAGACACAGGCAGAGGGAGAAGCAGGCTCCATGCTGGGAGCCTGATGTGGGATTCGATCCCAGGTCTCCAGGATCGCTCCCTGGGCCAAAGGCAGGCGCTAAACCGCTGCGCCACCCAGGGATCCCCAACATGAGCAATTTCTACAACCAGAATCTAATAAAGACTTCGTTGGGCAGTATTTTCTATTTTGACTTCTGTTATTGACAGAGAAATACAAACCAAACTTGGGTGAAATGATATAGTGGTTTCAAAATCTACATGAGAAACAAATGACCTTTATTGGGAGCTGCATTGAGCCCCTTATGCCGACATTCATACTTCTCTATGATTTCTGTATGCCTCTCCTCATCTTTCTAAAACAGAAGGGCATGAAAAATTATGCCTAGACTCTATTAGAAAAATATTTCTGTATTAGAATATTTCTGCAAGGAACAAGAAACAAGGACAATGACAGTCTTTCATTGTACCTTCAGGCAAAATTTAAAACTTGCAATCTTAGAACCCTTTTTCTCACCTTTCAAGTATCCTTGGACTTAGTCTTCAAAGGAGTCCACGTAAAAGTGCTATTAGCACAAAATATCTCCATATCACTTAGCAGTTCCGTAACAGCATATTGATGTCAGTGAAATTGTAATGAAGTACCTTCACACCACTGATATTTCTATTATCTCAGAGAATAGTGTAGTCGGAATAACGTAAAGCATCAAATCAAATACCCTGTTAATTGTTGATGTTGCTTTATCAGATGCTAAGTAAAGACTAAAACAAAGCAGAAAGCATGAGTTGTCTCAGTCCACTTAGAAGGAAAGCAAAGAAACAGAATTCCCAAGTATAAACTTGGCTGAACCCACTTGGAAGCCCAACTTGCCTATTGCTTTAGAAATTAATGGACTGCAGATGTTACTATATTTTAACAGCATATTGTACCCAGATCAGAGACTATGCATGGTCCCAGTAGGACAGATGTTTTGTGCAGTCAGTGGAAAATTCAATCAAATAAGCTGTAATTGCAAAAGTAATTAAAGTTCATTACTTACAGTAAATACACTGAGAAAACTTCAATGGTTAAGGAAAAGCAACTTTCTTCTTTTACCATCATACCAGACAAAATTAAAAATGAAAGAATTTGATCACTAGAATGAGGCAAAGAACTTTGCCAGTCTAGAGACAAGTTAATATTTGCAAGGTAATAAAAGTTAAGTGAAAATATCCAGCAATGCTTCTCATAATAAATACTTGAGTTGACAAAATTATGAGCATAAAATATCATCAAATGCAACTGAGAAAGGTTTAGGCATATAATAAACTTCAAAATAGTTATATGGTTTCAAAATTCTACCATTGGGTATTACATAAGAGGTTTAAAATATGATAGATCTTGCCAGTTTCCTCCAAGCTTAATATCTGGTCTTTTAGAATAGCTCCAAAGAGTGTTTGGGGACTTTTTTGTCCTCAAAAGTTCAATGAAGTGTCACCAATTATGCATATTATAATAGTAAAATAATAGCTAGCAGTTTAATCTATTTTCCGTGTACTTAGCACTGTGTTAAGAACTTAACAATAATCCACTGACATAGGTTCTTTTATTTCCCCCATTTTGCACATGAAAATAATGAGCTTTAGAGAAATTAAGTAACATCCCAATATCGGGAGTTGTGATGATAAACTACAGTTATACTCCAGAGGCTATACTCAAATACTTCATTATATTGCCTCAGAAAGTCAGGGTTCTTATTTATTCAAATGCTATCTATTTCCAATCGTTATTTAAGGTAGCTCTAACATTTTTAAAATCACAAAAGTTATTCATGAGCATTTAAAAATCTATCTTGAACTCATTTACATTTCACCCTATAGTGATCATTATGTAAAGTATCCTTTTTTGATACTAATACCTCAAGTCCATGAGAGCCCCTTAATTTTAGGTGCTCCGTATTTAACGAATTAACAGTCTTGCTCATATTTTTCATTAATTAAAAATTGTAGGTATGTCTTCATTTACTCTTGTGTTTCTTTTTAATTATTTTTATTAAACTATTATCTTCCCATTTGTATTAATACGGAACCCATTTATCCACTTTATCAAACTTATTATTCTTCACGATTTTTCAGTCCCTTTATCTCTTAACAGATGGCAAAATGGAATTACAAAAATTCTTTAACTTTCAGTAAGGCCAAACTAATGTTTTCCATATTGTTCTGTCCTGGTAATGGTTTTTAATCATAATAACACACTGGGTTAGAAAATTTAAAAAAAAAAAAAAAAAAAAAAAGGAAATTCAAGAAAAAGGCAGTTACTTCTTCCTAAAAACCTTTCTGGCCTATAATTAGTAATACATTAGTTTCCAGTTACTTTTCATCTTTTTTCTAAATATCTCATATTTACCAACATAAGAGTCTTACAATTTCAAATACTGTTATCCTGAATTTCTTAAATGTACTAATAGAAACAGGCTTTTTTTTTTTTTAGTATAAATGTTTTTTTTTAGATGATATTATTGATTCTTCTTTTAAACTTTTTTCGACACATGGTAGCTTAGTTAAAATTGTGATTGAGGTATCTGCTTTCAATTATGTTTCACTAGAAATAATTTCCCTACATTGGAGGTAATTTACAAATATAACAAGAGAAAAAACAAGAAAAATAGCTTGAAAAATTAACTTCCAAAACCATTCATATATAAATGTTAAGTTAATCCACTGCTTCCTAAATTATGGTTCTTGGAACACTAGCTCCATGACATTAAATGAAACAGTTCTATTGTTTGGGAAATCAGTAATTAAACAAGTTAAACAAGTTTCTATACCCCAGACCTCAGTTCTTAAATTATTAAAAAAAAAGTGCATTAGGAATTTCCAAGAAAAAAACATAATATAAACTATTTCCCACATTCCTTTGGCTCTTTCAAAGCCCTTGTATTTATGGAGCCGCTCTCAGTTTTAAAGCCCTGTGGAACACACACTGGGAAATGCAGAGGTAATTAATATGTTCCACAAACTACAACTAGAAACTAGAATGATTTCTACTTATAAGATGTCTAGCAGTGGATATTTTAGGTACCATTATTATATAAGGATTTATTCTAATTGTAAGGATCCTAGAGATGGTCAACACAGAAGGACATTGTGCAGAGAAGGCAAGGCAGGGTGATAGGCAACATGTACTACTTATCAATGTAACCTCAAAACTTAGTTAATTGACTTTATTAATTTTTCTGTTTTCAGATTTTCATTCCAGTGTTAAGTATTTGAAATCATCAAGATGCTTTTTTCACTAACAACATTTAGCTGTTTCCATTTTCTTGTAATACGTGTTACATGTATTCATGTAATGAATGTTTTCATGTAAATCATGTAATACATGTTAACACAGACATAAAAGTTATGTAAAAAGATTGTCCTTTTCATTCAAAGTATTTGTTCTTAATGTTAGCAGTATCTGTAACAAAAGAAAAAAAATAAAAGTGTGGCTCTGTTTAAATAGATTGTCTCCAACTTGCTTATTGATTTTTTTTCTATAAAAGCTTATTGTTTCCTGGGATTCTTTAAAGAATCTACTGGGGAGACTGGAGACCTGTCAGCTTATAAAAATATGCCATTACTGTATATATTATATTAAATTGTTGAATGTGCATGGAATTTGTTTATACTATGTGCCAACCAATGAAAAAGCTGAACTGATGTTCATCCATCTGTGACAACATGAAGGAAATTAAGAAACACAAATTATTAGACTTTTAAATGCTCGTACTACTAGCACTTTTTCTTTTATAATATTGAATATGCTGCAAGTTAAATGCCTTTTCTGTCCAGTGAGGTCTTAGCTTCAACAAATATCAATTCCTAAGGTAAAATTTGATGCACCATCTTTAACAATATTTTTTTGTGCCAAAAGAGAGAGAGATATCCAGATTTAAGGTGGGATCTGAGCAGTTTCTGAGCAGTGCCAATACTCGAAACTTGATCCTATTGCCCATCCTTTTACCTTCATAATTAGCACCATTTCTTTGAATATTGAAGAAGATTCTGTCTCGAAGCATATGCTACTAGAAATACAAATATCCTAGGGTAGAAATAATGTCAAATGGTAGGAGTCAAACAAGAACATAGTCCTTTGCTTTGAGAATAAGAGAGCAGAGGGGATGGAGGAATATGGTAAGTATGGAAAAGTATGGAAGAAAGTTTTACTTCCTTAGAAAATATCTTCCCTGTGAACACAAAATGTTCCACCTGTAGCACAATTAATGGCAAGTAAGATTGCAGAAAAGATCCCCGAGAGGCAGATAATGAGAAATGAGAAGGTCCCATTTTTTACATCGTCTAGCATTCTTTTGCATCTTTGGACAATAAAAGTCTCTTTAAATGAAACAACTTATTAAATTTAAAATATTTTGTTTAAGTTTGAGGGGTTAACATATCAACCTAGGAAACAGAGAGTAGAGTAGAAATAAGACCATAGAGCTTCTCACCTCATACAGCCCACCCAGAGGTCTGTGGGTCACTGGCCAAAATCAGAAACCAAGACTTGACCAGTGGAAGCAGGAGACCCAACCCTCACTCTTCCCAGAACAAAGATCTGAAGGAGGATCTCTTTTTCTGCCTAAATTTAGTGCAAATTTCTTGACTCCACAACTAGTGAATGAAATAAAATATGAACAACTGAAGTGCATTATCGATTTTCTCTGGCACGGAAAATTCAAAGAAAACATCTCTGAGTTAATGCATCAGCATTGAATGTAAAGTGAATGCAGAAAATCTTTGTTAACACAACATTATTCATACAATCGATGGGCCTCAAAGGGTCAGTAATGTGCTGAACACTTTTAAAGAGAATATTGCCACTCTTTAAATTACTGAAGTGTTATCAGCAGAACACTTACAAATGAGATCAACTGGGGAGCCTGGGTGGCTCAGCCGGTTAAGCATCCAACTCTTGCTCTGGGCTCATGTCATGATCTCCTGAGTTGTGAGATCAAGCCCCCAATCTGGCTCCATGCTCAGCGGGAGATCGGCTGGAAGGGTCCCTCCCTCGGCCCCTCCCCCACTCAAATAAGTAAATAAATCTTTTTAAAAAATGAGATCAATTACTCCTTTTTGAAATGTGCACCTTAAACCTCCAAACTTTTATGATCATTGATTTTCTTCATATATGAATGGTGTTAAAGGATACAAAATTCACTTTTTCTTCTTTCTCTTTCTACTTAAATAGAAAATAATATAACAACCAGCACCCATGGAGCCACCACTTATAATGGAGTCTGCCACATTTGACACTAATCTTTTTTCTTCGCTAAAGAAAATAAAATATTAAAAATAAATTAATCTTTTAATCTTTCCCCAGTTTTATTCCCTACTCCTCCTCCCGCCCCAGAAAACAATTAACCAGAATATGCAGGCATTTAAAAAATAATCATGCTACGCATATATGTATCCATATACAATTTTTTTATTTTTAAATTTTACTTAGAGGACCTCTCGTTGCTAAATAGTTTTGTGCAAGTTGGACTTTTACTCAATATCATTTCTTATCTAATCTACACTACATCTAATCTATTCGTGTTGGTACATAGATCTAGTTTATTCATTGTAACTGCAGCAGAATATTCAAATTCTATTTCCATTCTATTTCTTCAAGAATTCTTAAAGAATTTAATTAGTTCAGGGATGCCTGGTAGCTCAGTGGTTCGGTGTCTGCCTTTGGCTCAGGGCATGATCCCAGAGTCCTGGGATTGAGTCCTGCGTCGGGCAGGGAGCCCGCTTCTCCCTCTACCTGTCTCTCTGCCTCTCTCTCTCTTTGTGTCGCTCATGAATAAATAAATAAAATCTTTTTTAAAAAAGAATTTAATTATTTTAAATGAGTTTTCACTTAATGGATTTCATCTGCTGCCCTGTTTTCTTCCCTTCCTGGCCTTTGATCCCAACACACACACACACACACACACACACACACACACACACAGGTTCTCAGAGTTTTTAATTCAGGCCTCTCAAACCCCAAATTCGGTTGGTGAATGTTCTGGAATCCGTCTTTCTGGCTCTAAGAATACAACAGGCAGAGTGTGACCAAATACCTGAACTTTTGTCAGGATCTCACTTGGGTGCAGTAATCACATGTAGCTCAGAAACTTTTTGCAACTGGGCATAAACAAATGAAAATTTGGGGTCTATGGCCGGAATGTCCTATTAGTTTTCCCAAAGGGTTAATAGTTAAAATGGCACGTCAGCAACAAAAACTAACAGATAGGGTGTATGAATCACTGATTTAGCAGGGTGTTTCCATTAATAATGCTTTTCAGCTGTGCAGTTTGGAAAGGAAAGTGAAAAGGAAGGGATGCTCACCAGCTCACACAGATAACTGAACTCTCTTCTAAAGCTTTGCTGGTGGAGTTGACATCGTTCTGGATGAAAAAAAAAAATGCTGCAGCTTCCCTGTCCCTAGTTCTCATTACTTCAAATTCTGGATTTAATTAGAATTACATTCTCTTCCTTCACACAAACACACATACACACACGCACACACAATGTGTATCTACAAGGTCAAACCACAAACCTGAATATTCAAAATAATTTATATTTTTATGTGGTAAGACTATTTGTTCTACATATTGTGATAAATCTGTTACTTTTACCTGTTTATGCTTCAGTACTGAATGTCAATCAATTACAGTAATTAAATGCATGAGGAAAGAGCAACTCAAGCTAATCTTTATCCCCTCCCCTAAAAAAATGTGATTTACTTTTTAATTACCCACAGGTTAATGATTACATTTAGGGAACTTCCATATATCACAGTGATTTTATACTGTACAATTTATGTGAGCAACACTGTCCTACAGATACTAGAAAATAAAATAAACAACAAAAACCAAAAATGAACCCTATTCTTAGGAGTTTACATTTGTATAAGTGAAATGACACCTCCAGAAATGACAGCAGCATTGAATGTAAACATATTTTAATAGGGAAGAAGAAAGAGTTCTATCAAATATACTCGTCAGGAATTGAGGCATCCTGGAATAGGATAGGATAGGAGACTCAGAATTCTAAGACTTTAATCCCTATCGTGGCTCTACCCTTACTGATTAGCAGCCTGCCTGACACATGGTGGCTGCCAATGAACATCTGTTGATTTACCCTATAGACTCGAGACATCACAGCTTCTCAGGATCTTGGTTCCTCTCCCACAAAAGGGGATAAGAGATAATTCATAAAATTCTTGTGATGAAAAAAAAATTCTTGTGATGATCAAATAAAATATGTGAAAGCATATTATGGTAACTTTGAAAGTACTAGAAATATATTGCCTATTCTCTGAGGAATCTAAAACTATGAGCCTCCGGATTATTAAAGCTTGTGCATCATGATATGAAGGTAACTTTCCTGTGAATAGCCTAGGGCTGGGAATAAAAAAAAAAAAAAACATAGCTCATTGTTTTCCTCTTTCTTTAGCTACAAACACCTCCCCCCCATCCCACCTCCCCAACCTCCCCTAGTGGTTAAGAGGTAGATGACCTTCCAAACTTGTAACTTCCTTTTCCTTAGGGGAGTGGGACATTTCCCAGGAGAATGTGAAGCACAGACTACCTGCATGCCTAAAATCTCACCCTAAATTGAAACCAATCAATGTCTCCTCTGTAAGCCCCAACACAAAGACCTTAGAGAGGAAGATTTAAAAGCTGTGGGGTCACCTGTGATTTTAAATCCTCACTCTAAGCCAAACCTCTTGCTGGGAACAATGGGAGATCTGGGTGCAGATTACCTGCAATCTCCATGCTCTGTGGTAGCTTAAGAAACGATGCCCAGATCTGGAAACAGAGCACAGAGCCATAATGACAGTGAACAAGAGGTAATGAGAAACCTGTTCTCTCTCAAGTCTGTTTTTCTGAAACCTGAGATCCACAGATACAGTCTCTGGTATAAGGAGAGTTCTGAGACTGTTCTCACAGTTTAAATATCTGAATCACACCTTCAGATAGCATTTGTCCAAGAATAGGAACGTTCGGAGCATTAAGGCACCCACCAAACTTTCTATACAAATCCTCAAAATAAGCATTGTTTGTGAGAATGCACGACGTCAGCATACCATACTTCACGTGCTAATGTTTTCCTGACACTCTGTTCTATAGACATTTCAGTGACGGTGCATAAAAGAAGAAACGTGACTAAACCTAAAAGGGAGGTGGTAAGGATCATTCAAAAAGAAAGAAGGAAAGAAGGAAGGAAGAGAAATGGGACAATCTGTAGTTGAGCCAGTGAAACTTTTTAAGAAAAAGAAAAAAAGGAAGGGAGGGAGGAAGGAAGGATAATATATGGTGCCCAATCCATCTTGCCATATTTGAGAGGCTATTTTATTAGGATATTTTACTATTGACAGACTTTTCATTTAAATGTAAATTGTGTACGTAACAGTAGTGACCCTCCACATATAAATCAGCTTGGCTCCAGCTATGAGCAATTCTACACAGATATGCCAATAAAATGCTGGAATTTTAGCAAAAATTAAAAATCAATAAGGCCCATGGAACTATGTCATTCATTTATTATCAATCTAACTATTTATATAATTTTTTTCAATCTTTGGTTAAAATTTCTTCTTCTTCATATCGTGCGTTTAATACATTTATCATTGTGACATTTCTCACAGTGCTCAACCCACAGTATTTGCTCCCTCTCTCTGTGCTCATATCTTTCTTTTCTCTGTGGTATCTGCCTGAACTGGTATGTGTGCGATGCCAAAAAACAAAGTAGCATAGGGAAGAAGAAGCGATTATGAAGAATAGGGATGACTTTAAAAATGGAAAAGTTCTTGAGTAGGTAGTTTTGAAGCAGAGTATACTGGGTTTCTAACGATTTATGAGTTGTTTTTCTGAAAGTGTTTTCCTTCTTTTACCCATTACCTGGCCTATATTTTTTTGCATTCTTTCTCTCCCTACTCTCCTTTGCTTTCAGAGGACTTCATTTTTTTCTTTCTTTCTCTACTATTTTTCTTCCTTTTTTCTGTTTTTCTCTCAACACTGAAGACTACTGCTTTAATATTGTCTTCTCTCATGGGATCTTTCATGGGGAGTCTATTTGTGGGTGAGCCCCAGCTTCTTTAGCTATAGCCAGAGGAATGCAGTCCCAGATTCTCACCACAAGCCACATCTAAAAGTGAATCACTCTCAAGCAGATGGAGTTTCCCAGAAGAACAATGTACTGCTTGAGACTGTCATTCCTAACTAAAGGCTCAGCCTCAAGTGAATCACAAACTTGACCAACAATATGTTTCAAAGTGAAGATACAATAAGTATAAACTACTGGAAAAGATCGTTAAGGTCCAAGTCCCCCCAAAAATGGGTTTTAGTGCATAAATCATATTGGTAGTTATAATATGGATCCCTATTATAAAGTGAGCATCCAAAGACAAAGGGCTATCTGTAATTTAGTCTAAACCTAATGTGCTAGGTATGAGAGAGTTACTTTGATTTAACAAATGGGGAAAAAATAACAATTACTAATTTGGGTGAAGTGTGTGTGTGTGCGCGCATGTGTGCATGTGTGTGTACACACCCACACATATACAGCTTCTCTGGGTTTGAAATTACATACAAATTTAAAAGTATATAAAAAACATGTGCCAAGATCAGCATTCCAAATTACCAACCATCCGTTTCGCCCAGGATTAAGAGATGTCCTTGGGTACAAACTTGAGTCAGTAGAACCAAGGAAAGTTCCCCTGGAAACAAGGGCAAGTTGGCCACCCAAGCCCCCAAGTAAAGGGTGAGAAGTGATCTTGGACGTGAAAGAGAGGAGTTTCTTCGCTGTTTGGTTTGAATGCTAAAAATTATTTATGCACTTACAAAAGTATAAAATCAATGTTAAGAGAACAGCGCTATTAGGATGAGAAAGAAGACATGAATTGTACTGTTAAGACTGTTTGGCATGCTAGAGTAGTAACTGGTTAGGGGAAATTATGGAAATTGATATTTACTATGCACCCTCTTTTTAAAGAATGACATTTAGCCTATAAATGTGTAAGTTCAATCATCAAAAAAATACAATCAATATGCAAAATTCTGTATTTGCATATAAAGAGATTGCCTCCTTATGTAGAAGATTAAAAGAAACCAATTTCCCTCATACTGCTGTTTAGTATCTAATGAGGGATTTCAACCTATTTCAACTGAGATTACTCTTCAGCATTCCATCCAAGACAAAGTATCCTAGCTGGCATGCATGACATAGTGATTCTAAAGGGAAAACAAATGAATAGCATAATTGTGTTTTCAAAACATTTTAAACAGCTTTGATGCTTGGAAAGTCACTTCACTTTTTGCCAACAAATAATGTCAATTTTCCTTTAATCTTAAAAAAAAAAATGCTGGTTTAAAGCAAGATTCCCAGTTAGTAGATTTTTCAGTTTAAAAAAATTTTGAAAAATAGAGGCCAAAATCTCATCATATTACTACCATATAATCAGCATAAACCCCCTTACAAATAAGTGTGAAGCTAAGTATAACAAGAAATTCTGAAGGATTTTTCTGCAAGCATGTCTCAAGTATCTGCCCTGAAAGCCTCCTGCAAAAGAAGCTGGTAAATAAGCTCATTGAGTCTCACAAGTATCCTCACACAAGCAGTTTCTCCCTGCCAGCCTACAAACTACGCCTCTCAGACTTTGGGACAAGATATAGGGAAAAGCATCTTTTCTTTTTCAAACTGTTGTTTTGCTTTTGGAGAGGCTACATTGACTAAAATCATCTGGATTTGGAATCTTCAGGGTTTTTTCTGAATCTGAGTTTCACTAATCATCTTAAGGTAAAGGAGGTACTATGAGCCTCTGCACCTTCTTATACACCTGTAAAATCATAAAGTACTTGATCCACCCACCTCACAGAGGATCTTTGAAGCATCTGCTGTAATATGTAAGATGAGGGACGCCTGGGTGGCTGAGCTGCTTCTCCCTCTGCCTATGTCTCTGCCTCTTTCTCTCTGTCTCTCATGAATAAATAAATAAAATCTTAAAAAGAAAATAAAGCCAGGAACTTACTGTTGAAGGTCTCCAGCTCATTCTTTGTTGTGGAATAGTGGCTGTCCTCCTCACTAAGAAGAGAGAGCCATAGTTTGCCCCTTATAGCTACCTACATGAGTTGTTCACACAATGTCATCTTTGTTATTAGATGTAGTTATCCTGCAGTTAGGAGAAATGAAATGAGAACATGATAACGAGCTGAATTTATTATAAAACACTATCAGTACAGCATCTGGGAGGTATATGAACTATCCAAAAGGATAAAAATCAAAGTTTGCAAATTATCATTTTATCTATATATTTTTTAAAGATTTTATTTATTTATTCATGAGAG